>NC_141535.1:4582500-4883928 GCF_021556685.1 Rattus norvegicus | reverse complement strand
TCCTTCGAAATATGAAGTGTCCTTCCTTATCTTTTCTGAAAACTTTTAGTTGAAAGTTGATTTTATTCGATATGAGAATGGCTACTCCAGCTTTTTTCTTTGGACCATTTGCTTGGGAAAATTATTTTCCAGCAATTTACTCTGAGGTAATGTCTGTCATTGTCACTTATGTGGGTTTCCTGTTTGCAGCAAATACTGAGTCCTCTTTAAGTATCCACTCTGTTTTACATGTCTTTTTATTAGAGAAGTGAGTCCATTGATATTAAGAGATATTAAAAAATAGGATTGTTGTTTCCTGTTATTTTTTGTTGTTAGAGGTGGAATTATATTTGTGTATTTCTCTTCCTTTGGTTATGTTGCAAGAAGATTACTTTTGTGCTTTTTCTAGGGTTAGTTTTTCTCCTTGTGTTTGAGATTTCGGTCTATTATTCTTTGTAGGACATAAATACCTATCTTAAAGAAATACAGCACAGCACAGGTAAGGAATAGAAGCCTTTAAAAAGGAAACACAGAAATCTCCTGAAGAACAACAGGAAAGCACAAACTAACAGGTAAAGGAATTGAACAAAGTCATCCAGGAATTAAAAATGTAAATAGAGACAATAAAGAAAGCATAAAGGGTGACAGCCCTGGAGATGGAAAAAGAAGGAAGAAGATCAGGTGTCAGAAACACAAGTATTTTCAATCTGAAATCAAGAGATAGAGGAGAGAATCTCATCGGCAGAAGATAACAGAAAACACTGACACAACCATCAAGGATAATGTAAAACGCAAAAAGCTCCTAACCCAAAATATTAAATAAATCCAAGACACAATGAAAAGATCAACCCTAAGGATAATAGGTATAGAAGAGAGCTAAGATTTCCAACATAAATATCCAGTAAATATCTTCAACAAAATTATAGAAGGAAACTTCCCTAAAGAAAAGAAAGACATGCCCATAAACATACAAAAAGTTTACAGAACTCCAAATAGATTGACCAGAAAGGAAATCTGTCCCATCACATAATAGTCAAAACACCAAATGCACAAAACAAAGAAAGAATATTAAAATCAGTAAGGGAAAATATCAAGTAATATATAAAGGGAGACCTATCAGAATTACTCCATACTTCTCACCTGAGACTATTTAAGCCAGAAGATCCTTGGCTGATGTCATACAGACCCTAAGAGAACACAAATCCAGGCTACTCTATCCAGCAAAACTGTCAATTAACAATGATGGAGAAACCAATATACTCCATGACAAAACCAAATATACAA
This sequence comes from Rattus norvegicus, assembly GCF_021556685.1. Classification (NCBI taxonomy): domain Eukaryota; kingdom Metazoa; phylum Chordata; class Mammalia; order Rodentia; family Muridae; genus Rattus; species Rattus norvegicus. Next base: position 4,882,665 of record NC_141535.1, on the reverse strand, counting down.
AGAACCTATGCATTTATTATGTGTATCTAACTGTGTGTCAGACAGCCATCTATATACACATGTAAATAAGTTACATATTTACTAAATTACTCAAAAACATTTTACAATATTCAAGTAGACATATGTACACACACGCCTACATATATACACATATACAAGTGTGGCTGGTATATACCCATGGGTTAGGTGTCTTTTTTGCACATCTGTCTTTTTAAATGTATGTGGTCTGGGTGTGTGTGTGTCTGTGTGTGTGTGTGTGTGTGTGTGTGTGTGTGTGTGTCTGGTGTGTGTGGCATGTGTGTGATGTGTATATATTTATGTGTGAATGCACACCCTTTTGTGTGGAAACACATGTGAAAGTCAGAGGAAAAGGTCATGTGTATGTTCTCACCCCTTATCTTGTCCTGGGCAGGCTCTATTGCTACTACCACTGAGTAGTCAAGGCTACCTTAATCAGAAGCATCCAAGACTTATCTTCTTTTCTCTTTCCACCTTACCATATGACCTGTTGTATCTACATCAACCATGACCATACTTATTTCATAAGGATTAGTTTTTGATATGGTGGCTGTTTGTGGCAAGGTCTTTTCCTTAATGAATAAAGATTTCAGGGCACCAAACACTGGACATATACTTCCAGCTTAGACTTACAGGTTGGAGGGAGAAAGAGAGGATGAGAAAAGGGACTTGGGATTGTTGGATTGTGGGAGAACTTGGGGTAGGTGATATAATGAACTGGAGCCGCCCACTTAGATTTCCGATCAGTCAGGATCAGCCACTGAAGGATTTCATTTACTATGGCTTACTAATAATGATGTTAGTAGTTGTACCCAGTGATTGAATTACCTGTTGATTCTAAACTAAGTTTGTGTGGTGTTTGCCATTACACAGCTTCTCAACTGATTTCCAGAGATAAGTACAGCCCCACTCCCAAACCAAACCCCCACCCCTGCCAGCTGATAAATTTGGATGCTCGAGTCTGTGGATTGTCATGGTAGTGACTTTCTAAGGTAACTTAGCAAATTGGGTGAAGAGATTTCTGGATCTACAGACCAGAAAGTCTGTCAAGATGAGAACAGCCCACCAGGGACAAATGACCCATTGGTGCCATGTGACCTGCTGGTACATGGGGTAATATGGGATGGTGCCCTCTTCGGTATTTCACGCTGCAGGTGTTCAAATTCAGTTTGAACCAAAATGAGTACTTTGGTATTAAAGCCTAAGTTTTAACCAATAACAATATTCCAGCACTGACATTATATTTCTTAGCATAAAGATCCTATGGGATCTGTACGGTTCAGAATGAGTTCTCTGTATTTGATCTTTTCACAAGATTCAACCCAACTCCCAGCTCCTTTGGAGGTCACCAACTATACTATAGGCTGTTCTCCTATGGCACCAAACCTGGGCATAAAATGTAAAATGTTATCAGGTTGATTGAACTCCCATGAATCCATTTGCTTTCACTTTCCTCTTTGTTCAGCCACTGATGGCTTTTGGTTGTCTTTTTAAGTACCCATACACATACCACCTTTTACATTGTCTTTTACAGCGAGGCTCTATGGCTCAGGTCTGGACAAACCACACCAGGCCAACAGGGCTCCACATGGAGAGGTTTATTGGAATGGTAGAGACAAAGGCCAAGGGATGAAGAGAGGTAGAAGAGAAAGAGAGGAAAAAAAGGGAAGAGAGGAGAGAGAAGTGGAAGAGGGAAGAAAAGATCTGCCTTTTATGTGAAATGTGGTGTAACCGTAACATGAAATGTGTAACCGTAACATGAAATATATGCTGGAAATGGATGACAGTTGCCTTGAAAACTGATACTCAGGGGACCAGATGACATCATTGCTGGACATAAAAGCAGTTCCTGATACCAACATTTAGAAATGTAGGTCACCAACTGGGACCCTCCTTTTTACCTGTAGCATACCTGTCAAAAAAACTAGATCTAACCATGCAGGGATGGCACCTTGTGTTTGTACCTTAGCAGCTACTGAACTCCTTATTCAAGGATAAGAAAACCTAACATTTGGGTTGCCTATAATGGTCTTCCCCTCTTATAACATGTCACAGCTCCTACCTTTCAAAGGTTTACAGAATCTACCTCCCTCCAAGGTTCTTTCTCTTCAAGTAGCACTAATAGAAGACTCCACACTACCCTTTCAATCACACCTGCCTTTCCAATCTTCTTTCTCCACCAAATACTAACCACTCCTTATCTCACCCCCGCACTAAAACCTTAGAGGAATTATTACCTGACCCTTCACACATACAGGAGGGCAATTTGCCTCAGACCATCTATACCTTCTATACAGATGGAAGCTCCTTTCTACATGAAGGAGCCATAAGAGCCAGCTGCCCCATAGTGTCAGACACTGAGGCACAGGCCTTCCTGCTCATACCACCAATCAACAGGCTGAAGTAGTCGTCCTTACCCATGCCTTTCAACTGGCACAGGGACATACCCTCAACATCTACACAGATTTAAACATGCTTTCCATATATCCTGACCCATGCCCATAACTGGAAGGAGCATGGGGTACTTATGACTAAAGGAGGATCAGTAACTTATGCAAACCAAATTATGGCCGTGCTAAAGGCCTCCCATCTCCACACAGCTACTGGGTTTTTCCACTGCAGATCCCACCTGACGAATGACTCTATTGTCTCCAAGGGAAACAAGGGAGCTGAGGAGGCAGCCAGAGCTGCAGCCCTTAGGGGCCTACACATGTCTCACCCTCCCCAGGACATTCTTACACTGCAAGCCACATCCCCACTCTCACTCCCTAACACTCATCAAATTCTGTCCTATCTTGGCCACATCTTTCATCCTAACAGCAAGGCATTGTCTTATTTTGGTAAAACCCACCAGGAGCCTACTCCTAAGGACTTAAGTTTCTTAAATCCATCACTGCCTCTTTCAAAGTCTGTCAAGTGTCAGACTTCAACCTCTGGTATTGTAGCACCCCTTTTTCTACCCATCAGGCCAGAGGTTCCCTTCCTGGAACTGACTGGCAACTTGTCTTTACCAACATGCCAAATGTGCCAATTACCTCCTAGTTTTAATTGACACATTCTCAGGGTGGGTGGTGGCATATCCCACAACTAACAAAAGGGTTCAGACAGTTTCTGAGCTCCTCTTCCAAGAGATCATCCCCAATTGGGTGTCTCAGCCTCCCTTCAGTGAGACAATGGTCCCTAATTAATTTACCAAATTTCTCAAATTCTGTCTAAGGCCCTAGACATCACCTGGCATTTTCATATTCCATACCACCCTCAATCTTCAGGTGAGGTAGAAAGAACTAACTGCTCCCTATAAACCACTCTTGTCAAACTGTCACAGGAACTTTGATTGGGCAAAACTCCTACCTCTGGCTCATTTTATGCTACAAGCTCTCCCCAAGTGACTTAACTTTGTCTCAGCTTTCAAACTCATGTATGGATGTCAGTACTAACTCCTTGTCTTTCAACTAAATGCACTCCTCTCCTAGACCATTTACTTACCCCTTACTTTGTCTCCCCCTTTCTCTCCTATGGAACTTTACTGACCACCACTGACTAAGGCCACACGCTGTCTCCTGTCTCAACCTTTGAGACCAAGTTCTTCTGTCCCCTCCAGATCAGCAGCTCTTAGCTGTCTCTCCTAAATGGTAGGGCCCTTCATGGACCCTGCTCTCTTAAGCTCCACAAGATGTTGAGACCACCCACCTTGTGCCCAATCCCAGAAGAATGAGACACCACTCTAGCATCTGTGCTCCACTCCACTGTATTAGACCTGGGCTTCTCATCTGATCGTTTCCATCCATGGTATCACTTACATCTAGAGATTCGAGGTTCAAGGAATCCCCACTGATAACAAACAGACTTTCCCAATAGGATCAGGAAACCACTCCATACTGGGAGCCAATCCAAATTGCTGTCATCCCTATATCTGTCATTCCTTCTACATATTATGTTCTTTGTCTGCTTCCTCTTTGACCAGATGATTGCAAAAAATGGCCAGACAAATATGGGGGCTGCCCATATTGGTCGTTCCAGATACATATGTTAGGATCAAGGACCAATCACTTCTGTCAGCAATGCAAGACCCTGTTCTTCTATATACAAGACCCATGGAATCCCAGGTAGAAAAAAGGAGTTGTTGGTAAGCTCTAATGTAAAAACCAAGCAGGGTCTCCAGTGAGTACTATCCACATCCAGAGAAATTTTGTCCAATTTCCCAAACTCTAGATATCGGAAAAATAGGAGAAATAATCAAACAGTCCTCCAAAGTCCTTACGTCCTTGACATCCCCCCTCACAAATGGTACTAACTTGTCATTTAGCCTTTTGATTCAGACCCTGACCTTGGTGTACCAACTCCTTATGGCACCCAACCTGGTCACTTTAAAGACTGCTAGCTACGCAGTACCCCCCTGAAACTAATTCACAATTGCCAATTACAGCCTCTCTAGTGATACTGGCCAATAACCTTACCTCAGCTTTTATCAGCTGCCCTGACTCCGATGCTTTCATTGCCCCATACTTTTTTATATCCCTCTTATTGGTGTGACAGTTTTAGGACATCCAGGACATGTTCTGAAGGAAAACTCAGTTCCCTAGGCTACAATAGCACCACAATCCTTGATACCCCATCTCTGCCGCAGTGCCCTGCAGCCCAAAACATGTCAATTCTGTGTGGGACTGGTATATATCATCACCTACCTGCCAGCTGGTCAGGAAGAGTTTACACACTGGTGTTCCTTCCCTGAACTAGGAGTAATACATGGCAAAGAATCTCCACCAATTCCAGTTTTTGACATATACCTGTCCAGCATAAGAGGGCACTGCAGGTTGTGCTATTCCTGGTTGCTGCAGGAGTAGCTACAGGTGCTGGCACTGGAACAGCAGGGCCGACGACTTCCCTAACCCTATACCAGAAGTTCTTATCCCAGCTTGACAACGGTTTCCAAGGAATGTATGAAACCATGCTCATCATCCAGAAAAAGATCGATTCTTTGGCAGCAATTGTGCTTCAGAACAGACAGGGACTAGATGTCCTGACAGCTAAAGAAGGTGGTCCTTGTCTGTTTCTCCAGGAAGAATGCTGTTTCTATGTCAACGTATCTGGGGCAGTAAGAAATACATTCCATCAGCTGCAATCAGACACCCAGAAATGCAGGGAACAGCATGAGGCCTCCAATTCCTGGGTTTTTCAAAACCCTACATGGAAATAGGATACTGCCCTTCTTAATGCCTCTTCACCCCATTTTCCTGGAGATACTATTTCCTCCCTGCCTCATTAATCTTGTTTCGATATTCCTTCAAAGACAAATTCAAAATTTTCTAACCAAAAAGTCAAACAGTTCCTTTTACACAACTATCAAGTGGGCCCGGATGGTGAAAATCAGCTACATCCCAAAACTGATAATGCTCCTAGACAGCAGGGAGCAGTTTAAGAGGTCTAAAGCCCCTATTTACCTTTTAGCATCGGCTTCCCCTTTTTCCCTTTTTTCTTCTCTCTATGATAAGAAAGGGGGAGGTATGTTATCATCAGAAGTGGTTTACAGCTAGCCTCTGTATCCAGCAATGACATCATCCTTAGGTAACAAAGACCTGCTTGCTTCTGTTGCCACGGCAACCACCACACTCTCAAGGCATATGCCTCACTCACATTAAAAGTACAAACACACACACACACACATATATTCACACACACACACACACACACACACCCAAAAACAAATGAGTATTTACATACAGATAAGTAAGATAGAGTACACTATTCTTTGTTTTATTTTATACTATCATGTGTGTTTATAACTATGCTCACATAAAGAAAAACTATTATAAGTAACTAAACATCATTTACAAGATGGTAAGAAGTAATAAGTATTTATATAAACAATGGATATGGAGAAAAGTACACAATCACAGTGAGAAATTATCTCTTTTTAAATTGTTTTTAATGAGTTTTTAAATAACCATACCACTAACTTTCAATTTAAGTCCCCAGGAATTAAATTCCTGAAGCATATTGTACCATAACTGACATGGATAAATCCTACCTCATAATAACTAGTACTTTTTTAAATAGGCAAAGACATATTTGTATCCATGAAAATACATTTTTTCAGGTAGCACAATTTAAATTTTCAATCTCCTCCTTCCTCTCCAGGCTGTCAACAGTCTTATTTTCAAATGTTTTCCTATTTCCCATCCTTTCCTTTTCACTTCCTCAGTCAGGTTCTTCAAATGAAATCTAGGTCTTATACGCAGTATTCCTGCTTATCATAATCTTCTGTGAATATGTAAGAGATATACTCCTTTCCATGGTCGTTCCTCTTATGTTCATTAATATACCTGGTGAAATTCAATAAAAACACACTAAGAAGCGAAATAAATGGTATAGTGACTTGTTTTCATATAAATCAAGGATGTAATTACAAATTCTTTTAAGAATATTTTTTAAGGATAAATAATGAAATAATTGCTCCTGTCTTTGTCTAGAAGAAAACTAAAACAATTACATTGTATTTTAATGCTGCTTGAAAGATTTGGCTGGGACATGTAAGTGATGGAACAAAGAATAAAGCACAAGGGTTAGGGCATCCATCAACTATGTGTATCTGTTAAGGCTTGTGTATGATGGGCTGGAACACTGTTCCTTCTACCATCAACTCTGTGTGTATGTGTGTGTGTGTGTGTGTGTGTGTGTGTGTGTGTGTGTGTGAATTTTCTCTCTTCCTGGTGTTTCTCACTGACCCCAAGGAGTTAAGAGTTCATAGGTTTTTCGCTGATCATAGAGAGTGCCAACCCCCCAGTAACTTAAGCTTTGCTCCCTCAGAAAACTGTCTGTTGAGTCACATCTCTAGTCGCTGGCTGCTTGTGGCAGCATCCCCATAGGTGTGTGGATCCACCCTCATCAATAGCTTTAAGCACTGACCCCCAACGGCTGCCTGCCTCATTTTCCCACCACACAGATGCCAATATTGGTCATCAGCAATGGTAGAAAATGGTTTACTTTTAATTTAGAAGGAAATCGAATTTCAGCTTAATTTTCTGTGTGTTTTCTTGAATGTATGTGACTGTGTCCGTGAAGAGACGGACTGCCCAGAACTGCAGTTATGAAGAGTTGTGAGGCGAGTTTTTCTTATTTGTAAAGACTGACAAATAAGGCCCCACCAATGCCATTCAAATAAAAAAAATAAAAATAAAAATAAAAATGTAGCTTTCAATTTCTTACCATTTTATACCTGAAGGAAGATAAACTTGACAATGCCTATTATTATTATTATTAATATCATTATTATTATTATTTTGGTTTTCACTGGAGGATCACTAGGGACTATTATGTTATTTAAAATTCTTTACATGGTAGTATAGATGAAAGACTCAGACTAAAATATTTCCTTTTGTAATATATATTTCATATGTGGAAATTGTAGAACTGACTTGCGAGGATTAATCTTTCTAAAAATATATAAAAGAAATCAACCCATTAAGAAATAGAACTCACTTAGGTTCTCCATACCTGCCTTCATAACCACAAGAAGCAATTTCATCTCTTGAAAAAAACAGAACCAATTCAATTTCTTTGCGTAGAATCGGGATTCTTACTCACTGATAATCTGATATTAGGTCTGCATTAAAATAAGATTTATTCATTATTTTAAAATATGTTTTCCTTAAATTTTATTAAGGAAATATGGTTTCTATTATTTTCAGGTGCAAATATTTAGGTTCCAAACACCTGCATGAATGGCCATTAATTCTATACTTAGTAGAAAAACTAGTAAAATTCTTTTTTTATTCTTCAGCAGTGTTCAGACAAAAACGCGTCACAATAAACACATGGTATCATGTTTTAATAAATGTAAACCATTCTGTTACCTTGTCAACAGTCCCTGGGGTAGGCAAGGGTGAAAGTGGTAAGGAGGATGAAGTCCACCTCCTTGCTTAGGAGAACTATGCAGCTCACTATAATAGGAAAAACAGAAAAGAAGTTTCTTGGAATGGTTACTTTTTATTTCCTTAAAGAACTTCCTATAGAACTTAAACTAATATATTAAAGAAATTTCAAGTTTCTGCCAGCCATTTGATTAAACAAAAACTTACTAATCATTTTGTGAAAGTTTGGATTCCTGTTTCCCATATCCAGAAACTAAGTCAGTGTAACTAGATGATCTGTATACACTACATCCATCCATACATGCACGCCTGCGTGAACACACGCACACACACCACACACACACACGTACACACAGACACAGACACACACACACATACACACACATATATATGCACATTATATAAATAGTTTTATATAATATAATGACACTTTAACTTAAACATTAAAATTTTTCTTTTACACACAGGTAAAAACGGTCTAACAGCATTATTTTCTACCTGTCATGAAACAAGTGCACCTTCGACCAAAAAAATCCTGAGCTCAATTTTAGTCAGTAGTAACTGCTTTACAGAACATAATTCCAGTTTCGATAGAAAAACAGCTTACCATCATTTGTAATATCCAAGTCAAATTTGCAATCTCACCCAGATGTATAAATGTGCCCGCACCTGAACCATAAAGAATTCCATTAATAGTGGATAAGTATATTAAAGAAATTGGTCATTATCTCTGGATAATACTATTAGGTTAAGCATGAAGTGTGCTTCTATAGAACTTTTTCTGCTACAAACAACACTGTTAGTAAAGCAAGACCCAAACCTATCACTTTAGCTAATTTCAAACATGGCTGTTCTGTGTACACTGCAGTAGCACATAGTTAAAAATACTATTCAGTGCCTCTTTTTCAAACATATTGAAACACCTCAATGCTCTAAGAAAATCAACAAAGTTATTGCATCACCAGAAATACACAGTTCAATATCTAACTTCATTTCAGTAGACCATGAGACTTAATCTCTGGGTCAAAGCACCAATAAAAGGAATTAAACACTCTAACTAGTCCAAGTAAAAGACACACAATCCAGGTACTTTATTTACAAGTCATAAGCCTAATTGGGCAGGTTTACAGCTATACTAACCTATTTCCATGCCATAATGTCCCTTGTTACTTGCTGTTTTTCCAGGCCACATGCTCAGGGTCCATTTCCTCACATGGTGGCTTCCTACTCCCTTGGTCTCCTCTCTTGTTCCCCCTTCTCCTCCCTCTTGAGACCCTCCACTCCATCCTCAAGTCCCACCTTTCTTCTTCTATTGCCTAATCACAGACACTATCCATCATCCTGTTCCAAAAATCAAAACTATACACTGGTCATTGCTCAGATTTAGGTTTTGTTTGGATTCATGTTGTCACTTGTAGAAGTTTGGACCTGGTTCTTCCTCCCAGCCCCATGACCCCAGGAATAAGACAGAGACTCAAAATATATTAACAAATACCTTGGCCATAGAGCTAGACTCTTCTCTGACAAATTCTAACCCACTTACTCAAATCTACATTCTGCCATGTGGCTCATTACCTGTGCTCAGGAACCACGAGTCTGTCTGGTCACATTTTCCAGGCCAAATCTCTCCCACCTGGCTCTATCCCAGAATTCTCTCTGCCTCCTAGTTGTCCCACCTTCTATTCTACCCTTTCCTATAGGCCGTAATTTTTTTTTACTGAAAGGTGATATATCCATACAAATACCCAAGATAATCTCTCTACAGTCACTAGCATTCTTAATGCCTTCAAAAAGCTAATTATTCCAATTCTACTTTTACTTTTTTTTTCTACTTTTACTTCTAATGCACCAACACCAACACCAACATTCAGAGGCCATCCATGGGAGGACTATTGCTTTAAAGAACTTATGTGCACCTGCTTTTCCTTACAGTTTATTCTGGTAATAATGCCACTCCAGCTGAGTGTTAACATCAGGATGAAAAGGTGTTCTATGTAGACCAGGCTGGCCAGGAACTCATAGAGACTCACCTGCTAGGATTAAAAGCTTGCTCCACCAAACATGGCTCTGATGAACTGACTCAATCTAACAGCAGCAGAGTCATTTTTCTGTGGCCTTTGATTTCTTACAAGGAAAAACAGGCAACTCAGATATCAGGTTCAGATTGTAGGAGAAGAAAATGAGACATAAAACTACAATCAGACTTTTGTAATTCTGGTATAAGTAGGTATAAATAGGTTAGAGAGCAGGGGGCTCAGAACAAAGAAACACAGAACACATAAAGCTCTCCTGCCTCACTACATAAGCCAGACAAAAGAACAATAGACCAGAAGGTAAGTGTCCCTAGCCTAAAATCAATTCCTTTACATTCAAAAAAATCCCTTTCAGAGCTGAGTCAAAACTACCTAGAACAAAAAAAAGCCTTGTTGGGAATCTAGAATTTTCTAGTATTTTCACATAAGAGAAAAACTGACTTTCAAACGAAACTGCAAATGTAGCTATCTTGTCTAGAAAGAACTAAAGAAAAATGCTAAATAAATGCTTCTAATACTAGTAAGTAATACACACATAAACATGAAATTTCATTTGCAAAACAGACTGCCCAGTTCACTCAACTCAATGATATAGAATTATCCAAAACATAGAAGTTAGTATGTTTACCTACATTAAAGGAGGAGAGTTATTTGAACAGAAGAGAAAGTCTGAAGACTTTCAGCTGAAGGGAATTATGGCATTTGAACACACACACACACACACACACACACACACACACACACGACATGATAATAAAGAGACAAAGTTCTGATTTTTCTCTAAGAAGACACCACTGGATTTTATATAGATGATTATTATATTTTATAAGCACAGTGAAATAAATTGGTTTTCCTGAAACTCGTAAAGTTACAGTCTGAACTTACTTATCAAACAGTTTACATACATGCTAGTTGTGTATCTGTGAGAATTGGTTACTGAAAAATGTCTAGGCTTCTTTTGGAGATCCTATCTGATATCAGTGTTGCTAGTGAGCTAATGATCATTAAGCAAATTTCAGCAACTAACCCAAATATTATAATATTTGAGATTTCAGAGTACTCAGGATATGTACCAGAGACAAAAATAAGTTTAATTTATTTAATATTTGTATGGAACAAGTTTTAAAAAGTTTTATTTGTTTTACATTTATGGATACATATGGATCCTCAGGCAGTTCAATGTCCAATTTTCTGAGGAACCTCCAGATTGATTTCCAGAATGGTTGTACCAGTCTGCAATCCCACCAACAATGGAGGAGTGTTCCTCTTTCTACACATCCTTGCCAGCATTTGCTGTCACCTGAGTTTTTGATCTTAGCCATTCTCACTGGTGTGAGGTGAAATCTCAGGGTTGTTTTGATTTGCATTTCCCTTATGACTAAAGATGTTGAACATTCCTTTAGGTGTTTCTCAGCCATTCTGCATTCCTCAGCTGTGAATTCTTTGTTTAGCTCTGAACCCCATTTTTAATAGGGTTATTTGTCTCCCTGCGGTCTAACTTCCTGAGTTCTTTGTATATTTTGGATATAAGGCCTCTATCTGTTGTAGGATTGGTGAAGATCTTTTCCCAATATGTTGGTTGCCGTTTTGTCCTAACCACAGTGTTCTTTGCCTTACAGAAGCTTTGCAGTTTTATGAGTTCCCATTTGTAGATTCTTGTGTCTTAGAGCATAAGCCATTGGTGTTTTGTTCAGGAAATTTTTTCCAGTGCCCATGTGTTCCAGATGCTTCCCTAGTTTTTCTTCTATTAGTTTCAGTGTGTCTGGTTTGATGGGGAGGTCCTTGATCTACTTGGACTTAAGCTTTGTATAGGGTGATAAGCATGGATCGATCTGCATTCTTATACATGTTGACCTCTAGTTGAACCAGCACCATTTGCTGAAAATGCTATCTTTTTTCCATTGGATGGTTTTGGCTCCTTTGTAAAAAGTCAAGTGACCATAGGTGTGTGGGTTCATTTCTGGGTCTTCAATTCTATTCCATTGGTCTATCTGTCTGTCTCTGTACCAATACCATGCAGGTTTATTCACTATTGCTCTGTAATACTGCTTGTGTTCAGGGATAGTGATTCCCCCTGAAGTCCTTTTATTGTTGAGGACAGTTTTATCTATCCTGGGTTTTTTGTTATTCCAGATGAATTTGCAAATTGTTCTGTCTAACTCTTTGAAGAATTGGATTGGTATTTTGGTGGGGATTGCATTGAATCTGTAGATCGCTTTTGGTAAAATGGCCATTTTTACTATATTAATCCTGACAATCCATGAGCATGGGAGATCTTTCCATCTTCTGAGGTCTTCCTCAATTTCTTTTTTCAATGTCTTGAAGTTCTTATTGTACAAATCTTTTACTTGCTTGGTTAAAGTCACACCGAGGTACTTTATATTATTTGGGTCTATTATGAAGGGTGTCGTTTCCCTAATTTCTTTCTCGGCTTGTTTCTCCTTTGTGTAGAGGAAGGCTACTGATTTATTTGAGTTAATTTTATACCCAGCCACTCTGCTGAATTTGTTTATCAACTGTAGTAGTTCTCTGGTGGAATTTTTGGGATCACTTAAATATACTATCATATCATCTGCAAATAGTGATATTTTGACTTCTTCTTTTCCGATCTGTATCCCCTTGACCTCCTTTTGTTGTCTGATTGCTCTGGCTAGAACTTCAAGAACTATATTGAATAAGTAGGGAGAGAGTGGGCAGCCTCGTCTAGTCCCTGATTTTAGTGGGATTGCTTCAAGTTTCTCTCCATTTAGTTTAATGTTAGCAAGTGGTTTGCTGTATATGGCTTTTACTATGTTTAGGTATGGGCCTTGATTTCCTATTCTTTCCAGGACTTTTATCATGAAGGGGTGTTGAATTTTGTCAAAAGCTTTCTCAGCATCTAATGAAATGATCATGTGGTTTTGTTCTTTCAGTTTGTTTATATAATGGATCACGTTGATGGTTTTCCGTCCATCAATGGATATTAAACCATCCCTGCATGCCTGGGATGAAGCCTACTTGATCATGGTGGATGATTGTTTTGATGTGCTCTTGGATTCGGTTTGCCAGAATTTTATTGAGTATTTTTTCGTTGATATTCATAAGGGAAATTGTTCTGAAGTTCTCTTTCTTTGTTGGGTCTTTGTGTGGTAATTGAGTAATTGTGGCTTCATAGAAGGAATTCGGTAGTGCTCCATCTGTTTCAATTTTGTGGAATAGTTTGGATAATATTGGTATGATGTCTTCTATGAAGGTCTGATAGAATTCTGCACTAAACCCGTCTGGTCCTGGGCTCTTTTTGGTTGGGAGCCGTTTAATGACTGCTTCTATTTCCTTAGGAGTTATGGGGTTGTTTAACTGGTTTATCTGTTCCTGATTAACTTCGGTACCTGGTATCTGTCTAGGAAATTGTCCATTTTCAAGTTTTGTTGAATATAGGCTTTTATAGTAAGATCTGATGATTTTTTGAATTTCCTCTGAATCTGTAGTTATGTACTCCCTTTTCATTTCTGATTTTGTTAATTTGGACACACTATCTGTGTGCTCTCGTTAGTCTGGCTAAGGGTTTACCTATCTTTTGATTTTCTCAAAGAACCAACTTTTGGTTCTGTTGATTCTTTCTATGGTCCTTTTTGTTTCTACGTGGTTGATTTCAGCTCTGAGTTTGATTTTTTCCTTCCTTCTACTCCTCCTGGGTGTATTTGCTTTTTTTTTGTTCTAGAGCTTTTAGGTGTGCTGTCAAGCTGCTGACATATGGTCTTTCCTTTTTCTTTCTGCAGGCACTCAGTGCTATGAGTTTTCCTCTTAGCACAGCTTTCATTGTGTCCCATAAGTTTGGGTATGTTGTACCTTGATTTTCATTAAATTCTAAGAAGTCTTTAATTTCTTTCTTTATTTCTTCCTTGGCCAGGTTATCAATGAGTAGAGCATTGTTCAATTTCCACGTATATGTGGGCATTCTTCCCTTATTTTTATTGAAGACCAGTTTTAGGCCGTGGTGGTCCGATAGCACGCATGGGATTATTTCTATCTTTCTGTACCTGTTGAGGCCCGTTTTTTGACCAATTATATGGTCAATTTTGGAGAAAGTACCATGAGGAGCTGAGAAGAAGGTATATCCTTTTGCTTTTGATTGTTCTATAAATATCTGTTAAGTCCATTTGGCTCATGACTTCTCTTAGTCTGTCTATGTCTCTGTTTAATTTCTGTTTCCATGATCTGTCCATTGATGAGAGTGGGGTGTTGAAATCTCCTACTATTATTGTGTGAGGTGCAATGTGTGTTTTGAGCTTTAGTAAAGTTTCTTTTACGTATGTAGGTGCCCTTGTATTTGGGGCATAGATATTTAGGATTGAGAGTTCATCTTGGTGGATTTTTCCTTTGATGAATATGAAGTGTCCTTCCTTATCTTTTTTGATGACTTTTAGTTGAAAATTGATTTTATTTGATATTAGAATGGCTACTCCAGCTTGCTTCTTCCAACCATTTGCTTGGAAAGTTGTTTTCCAGCCTTTCACTCTGAGGTAGTGTCTGTCTTTGTCTCTGAGGTGTGTTTTCTGTAGGCAGCAGAATGCAGGGTCCTCATTGTGTATCTGGTTTGTTAATCTATGTCTTTTTATTGGGGAGTTGAGGCCATTGATGTTGAGAGATATTAAGGAATAGTGATTATTCCTTCCTGTTATATTCATATTTGGATGTGAGTTTATGTTTGTGTGCTTTTCTTCTCTTTGTTTTGTTGCCAAGATGATTAGTTTCTTGCTTCTACTAGGGTATAGCTTGCCTCCTTATGTTGGGCTTTACCATTTATTATCCTTTGTAGTGCTGGATTTGTAGAAAGATATTGTGTAAATTTGGTTTTGTCACGGAATATCTTGGTTTCTCCATCTATGTTAATTGAGAGTTTTGCAGGATACAGTAACCTGGGCTGGCATTTGTGTTCTCTTAGGGTCTGTATGACATCAGTACAGGATCGTCTGGCCTTCATAGTTTCTGGCCAAAAGTCTGGTGTCATTCTTACAGGTCTGCCATTATATGTTACTTGACATTTTTCCCTTACTGCTTTTAATATTCTTTCTTTATTTTGTGCGTTTGGTGTTTTGATTATTATGTGACGGGAGGTGTTTCTTTTCTGGTCCAATCTATTTGGAGTTCTGTAGGCTTCTTGTATGCCTATGGGTATCTCTCTTTTTAGGTTTAGGGAAGTTTTCTTCTATGATTTTGTTGAAGATATTTACTGGTCCTTTGAGCTGGGAGTCTTCACTCTCTTCTATACCTATTATCCTTAGGTTTGATCTTCTCATTGAGTCCTGGATTTCCTGTATGTTTTGGACCAGTAGCTTTTTCCGCTTTACATTATCTTTGACAGTTGAGTCAATGATTTCTATGGAATCTTCTGCTCCTGAGATTCTCTCTTCAATCTCTTGTATTCTGTTGGTGAAGCTTGTATCTACAGCTCCTTGTCTCTTCTTTTGGTTTTCTATATCCAGGGTTGTTTCCATGTGTTCTTTGTTGATTGCTTCTATTTCCCTTTTTAATTTCTTCAACTGTTTGATTGTGTTTTCCTGGAATTCTTTCAGGGATTTTTGCAATTCCTCTCTGTAGGGTTCTACTTGTTTATTAACGTTTTCCTGTGTTTCTCTAAGGGAGTTCTTCACATCTTTCTTGAAGTCCTCCAGCATCATGATCAAGTATGATTTTGAAACTAGATCGTGCTTTTCTGGTGTGTTTGGATATTCCATGTTTGTTTTGATGGGGGAATTGGGCTCCGATGGTGACATGTAGTCTTGGTTTCTGTTGCTTGGGATCCTGCGCTTGCTTCTCGCCATCAGATTATCTCTAGTGTCACTTTGTTCCCCTATTTCTGACAGTAGCTAGACTGTCCTATAATCCTGTGTGTCAGGAGTGCTGTATACCTGTTTTCCTGTTTTCTTCCAGCCTGTTATGGGGACAGAGTTTTCTGCTTTCGGGAGTGTAGTTTTTCCTCTCTAAAGGTCTTCAGCTGTTCCTGTGGGCCTGTGTCTTGAGTTCACCAGGCAGGTCACTTGCAGCAGAAAATTTGGTCTTACCTGTGGTCCCGAGGCTCAAGTTTGCTCGTGGGGTGCTGCCCACGAGCTCTCTGTGGCGGCAGCAACCAGGAAGATCTGTGCCGCCCTTTCTGGGAGCTTCAGTGCACCAGGGTTCCAGATGGCGTTTGGTGTTTTCCTCTGGAATCAGTAATATGTGCAGAGTGCAGTCTCTTCTGGTTTCCCAGGCCTGTCTGCCTCTCTGAAGGTTTAGCTCTCCCTCCCCAGACTGAGTCTTTCTGAATCAATTAGCAAAGCAGTGTCTTACAGACAGAATGTTGAAGATAGATTATTTCATTGAGATTTCTTTTTTGGATGAATCTAGGTCATGTCAAATTGACAAGGCTAGGAAGGTCATATACTTCCTCTATGTCCACAAATGTACACTCATCTGTTTTATAAATGGTATGATTTTTCAGGAATACATGTTTAATAAATTTAGAAGAAAACTATTAATAACTTTATAGAACTATTACCCTACTAAAAAATCTCATCATTAGCAATTTTCTGAGGAACCAACACAACACAAGGGAATTATGGCATTTGAACACACACACACACACACACACACACACACACATGACATGATAATAAAGAGACAAAGTTCTGATTTTTCTCTAAGAAGACACCACTGGATTTTATATAGATGATTATTATATTTTATAAGCACAGTGAAATAAATTGGTTTTCCTGAAACTCGTAAAGTTACAGTCTGAACTTACTTATCAAACAGTTTACATACATGCTAGTTGTGTATCTGTGAGAATTGGTTACTGAAAAATGTCTAGGCTTCTTTTGGAGATCCTATCTGATATCAGTGTTGCTAGTGAGCTAATGATCATTAAGCAAATTTCAGCAACTAACCCAAATATTATAATATTTGAGATTTCAGAGTACTCAGGATATGTACCAGAGACAAAAATAAGTTTAATTTATTTAATATTTGTATGAAACAAGTTTTAAAAAGTTTTATTTGTTTTACATTTATGGATACATATATATGGATGTGGACAGATGAGAGCAGGTGCTGAAAAAGTTCAAAAGTAGGCATTGGATTTTTCACAGTTGAAGTTACAAACTGTTGCTATCCACTAAGTGTGTTTGCTACAAACTGAACTAGAGCCCAGTGGAAAGCTGCAAGCACTGTCAACTACCAAGTGACCTCTCCACTTCTTATATAGTATACTTTCAATAATGACCTGAGGCATTATTAAATCTTTCACTGAAAATAGCATGAGCATTTTTCTTACCAGAAGAATCTTTGCTTAAACTTGTTTTTGACAAAATGCGTAAGAAAAGCTATTCACGTTTACACAGTCCCCAAAATAGCCGAAAAGAAACAACACAAGAAAGAGCTTAAACAGCACGCATGTGCATGAACACAAACACAGACATACCTTTTTCTCTCCCTTATACATTCAACCAATGTTGTGTTGAGACCATTGAGTGCAACCATTGATTGTAAAAGTTTAAATTCACAGAGGATGGAAGGAAGATGGAGGAAGACAAAGATGATCCAGATTCTGTGTGGCATTAAATAGCCCACAGGTAACTATGAATATCTTATAAGGGATGGATAATTACAGGATAATTTGTCTTATCTAGTTCCAGAGGGAGAAGACTTCATCATGTCTAGGAAGTATCAAAGCAGGACGAAAAGCTGCAAGATCACATCTTTTAACAGAAATCTAGAGTAGACAGAGAACCAGAAGTAAGCTGCCTCAGGCTCCTGTCACCATAGCCAGAGCTGCTCTGACTGGCCTGCCTTCCCCTCCTCCATGAGTCTGGTGTCCTAACTGGCTACTACAAACAAACCATGGATAAGTTGATTTAGTCGAATATGTTGTCACAGCAATGAGAAGAATAACGAATACCATCATCTCCCTGAAACGAGAAGTGCTGGCCACCTCAACAGAATCCTGACTTTTCACAAAGCATTCATTCCAAGAAAGATGTGAGTCTCTGGTATCATCAAAAGACCAAAGCTGTTAAAACTCACTATTTGTGCAGTTTCCAGGGATGACAAGTTCAGGTTGAAAAGAGAGCATCAAGTTAGTTATTCAAAAGCTCTTAATGTTGCACAAAGCTGTTTTCACTACAAAGCCTTAATTAAAAGTCGCCCCTTAATTATTTATGTGCCACCCAATGCATTCCAATGATGTCCCTAGAAGTGGCAGCTAACTTTCTGCAGCGTAGGGAGCATTGCATACAGTGACTCTGTGACATTCATTCAGACTACTCCCTGGTTCTTCCAGTCTGCTTTCAACTGCAGAGAAAGGTGAGAGCTCATGAGGACTCTGATGAGATTAAGAGCTATGAAAGTGCTGGTATTTGGGGATACTCATTTAAGGCCCAGAGAAATGTAAAACTCTAAGGTTTTTGTTTGTTTGTATTGTTTTGTTTTTGTTTTTTGATGTTTTAAAAAAATCAATTCAGGAGAACAATCAGGCTGAGATTCAAACAGATTTTAAAGAACTAATAACAACCCTGATGAAATAAAAGTCATCAAGTTATCTAATGCAGCCTCCTGGTGAGTAGACTGACTCTGAGGTTGCAGGAGCAACTGTCTGGCAAACTCCAGTCCTGGGCAGGTGAGCTAAGAACACTTGAGAGAGATGGATACCAATGTGGGCCATCTCCATAGTCCCCAAAGCAAAGAGCAAGGATTCATTGGATTCTTATATTCCTAGCTCTTGGAGGGTGGAGGCAGGAGGAGCAAAGTGCTCAAGGTCATCTTTGGCTACATCACTGTGTTTGAGGCCAGGCTGAGCTTTGTAACACCTTATCTCAGAAAGCATACACGAAAAGGAAAATCACAGAAAACAAACAAATGAGCCGCATAGGCACTCACAACACCTCCAGCATCCTGACAGGATGGGAGAAATGTCTTTCTACTTGGAAATCTATGGCAAGAAAGCTACAGACCGTGAACTTTCACATTTTGATGAGCAGAGAGAAAAATTGAGGATGTATCCTGATGACCACGAAGCAGGTCAGCCAAAATCTGTGCAGCTGCTGGTAGGAGGTGGTGGGAGAAGGCATTGTGGGAAGCTCTGTGACCAGTGAGACTCATGATAGGAAAACATCCAGTCTGCTAAACTGAATTTTGGATTCACATATCGGGGTCAAAAAAAAAAAAAAAAGAAAAGAAAAGAAAAGAAAAGAAAAGGAAAAAAGAAAAAGAGAGGCCAGGTTCAGGGCTTTTGGTCTTTCAGTGACTTGGGTGCGGTCCTTGATCCCTTTGGAGTTGAGTTGTGTTCAGGGTGAGATATATGGATCTATTTTCATTTCTCTGTATGCTGCTATTCACACCATCTGTCTGTCAAGATGCTGACCTTTTCCCCAGTTTTTAATTTTTTTTGCTTTGTGAAAAACCAGGTGTTTTTACCTGTATGGAATTACATCTGGAGCTGAGTCTTCAATTCTATACATTGATCAATGTGTCTATTACGTCAATAAAATGCTTTATTTTATTTCTGTAAGCTTTTTAATACAACTTGAAATCTGGGGAAAAAAGTTTAAATCCGCTGTAATGACATGTATTCTGAGTTTTTCTTCATTTTACTATACAAAGTTATCCCTTCAACCATTTCCATGGACATAAATATCAATAATTTATCAATTAAATTCAAATACATTCATTTAGTCAATTTCAGGTTAGACTACCAAATCAACTGCAAGACCTCAACTCCAATATGAGGGATGATTCTACTACAGAAATCATAACTTTTGACAACTTATGGCATCTATAATTTATTATTTGAGTATGTGCTTAGACAATATCCCCTGTAAACTTGGCTTAAAACTCATGAACAATATAATGTAGCAGTTTGATCCAGTTCTTCCACACAGTGCCTTGCTCCGAGAACTAAGACTCAGACTCAAGATATATTTACTAATACCTTGACTATATAGTGAGGCTCTTTTCTAACTAGATCACAATTTAGAATAACTGACTTATTTTAACCTACATTCTGTAACATGCTCACTTAACCATGTTCAGGTACTATGTGTCTCTCTCCTCACATCTTCCAAGGTGCATCTCCTGCCGCATTCTGTTTCAGAATTATGATTTCTCCCAGATTTCCCACTTCTTATTTATCACCTAAATAATAAGCCGTCAGATTTATTATTAACAAATGCCATATTCATTTCGATATTAGATATTCTCTCAATAATCCCCCTTTGAAGTACAATAAATGTCTCTTTTTCAAATATAAATTGAATAAAATTATAAAAATTATAATAGTTATAAGGTGTGATATATATTTACAATGTGAAGTCCGTAGTATGTGGTAATTAAGAAAAATATCCTATTATCTATCCTGTCCTGGTGAGTTCAGAGTTGTGGATCTAAATCACATTTTGTCCTAACTTGCATTAACAACCTAACACCATCTTTTTAGGTCTAATAAATCTTCTTAAATATAACAACTTAACCTTCTATTGAGACTATGATTATCTTGTATTCAACCCCAAAACACAACTAAGAAGAAATATTTCCTGATTAAGTAGGAAGTGCAGACAAACAGTTTCAAAGTTTTAAAAATGGCAGACAGTTGGCTGTCGAGACCACTTCAAAGTATTCTAAGACATTCGAGTACTGTCTTCAGCCCTCTTGTTCAAAGTATCTGACAAACCTTATGTGAAGCAGGAATTACCAAGGATTTGCTTACCCTGTATTGTCAAAGCTTGGCAATCAAGTTCCTTGTATTTGTTTTCATTTTGATTTCTTTTCTTTTCCGGATGGCATTCTGTCTGCCGATTAAGTTAGGGCACTTACTTTGTCCAGAGTCTACCTTGCCACAAATGCAGACAGCTCTAAATGGAGTTTCTTTGTAGCTCATCATCTTCTTCTTCTAAGTTCAATGACATACAGCTGCGATCTGATATGTTTTGAAAGACCCAAAGACCGAGTAGACTCTCACTCCAATCCTGATGACACCCACCACCCCACAAACATGCGGGACTCAGTCTTGATAGAAAAGCAAGAGGTTTACTTTGGGATACCAGTGCACTGGGGCTTGACATGGTCCTCACACAGGAGGGATGTGAAGAGCCCAGACCAGCAGAAATATACAGCTTATACAATCATTTGAGGTTACACAGTTTCATTAGCTCAGCTATTTTGGTGCCAAGGATATATGAGTAGGCAGATGTTCTTGTTCTGGAGTTTCTGAGAAAAGGATGCAACCATATCAATACAGCCATTTCAGTACCAAGGATGTCAGACTTTATATATGTTTTTCCATCCTGGGGTTCCCAGGACAAAGACCAAGGATATCTGACTTGGCAGATGTTTCTCTCCTGGTGTTCCCAGGAAAAGGCTATGTCAGCACAGCTATGTCAGTACCAAGGACATCTAACTTGATATATGTTTTTCATCCTGCAGCACAATCTATAGTGGTCAGTCAGCTTCCCGGAGATGTTTCTTGCCTTGTAATTGCCCTGCAGTAAATATGATCTATACCATCTGTTTTATGATTGGGTACAATCCAAGATAGTTGGTGGAAATGTGCTTTCTGTATTTTCTGGTCTATTGTCTAACGTCTAGGGTCTAAGCAAGGTACAGCTTTAAAGATTCTCATTCTTAAGAAATGGCTGCACTTGATCAATTCTTATCACCCTGTACAAAGCTTAAGTCCAAGTGGATCAAGGACCTCCACATCAAACCAGATACACTCAAACTAATAGAAGAAAAAGTGGGGAAGAATCTTGAACACATGGGCACTGGAGAAAATTTCCTGAATAAAACACCAATTGCCCCGCACGCGACTTTTCGCCGGTAAGGTGCATGCGGACATTAGAAATCCTTACTGTGACCACTTTATTAATCTTAGAAGAGGAAAAAGACACGCCGCGCCAACATGGTGCGCTTATAAAACCCTAGTGCGGCACACCCACACCTGATTGGTTGTTACTCATGATCTCATCAAGCACGCCCCGGAGTGGGCAAAGACCTGGCAGGATAGCACTCTTGCACATGCGCACAGTTAACTTCCTGAAAGGGGGGCCGGCTGGCGTGGCAAAGGTTGGCGCCATCTTGCAATGGCGGAGTCTATCCTGACGTAACACATGGGGCGCAGTGGAAGACAGCGCCATCTAGTGGTGGCGAATGTATTGCGGCCCTCTACAACCAATGGCTTATGCTCTAAGATCAAGAATCGACAAATGGGATCTCATAAAACTACAAGGCTTCTGTCAGGCAAAGGACAGTGTTGTAAGGACAAAAAATCAACCAACAGATGGGGAACAGATCTTTACCAATCCTACAACCGGTAGAGGCTTATATCCAAAACATACAAAGAACTCAAGAAGTTAGACCGCAGGGAGACAAATACCCCTATTAAAAAATGGGGTTCAGAGCTAAACAAAGAATTCAGAGCTGAGGAATGCCAAATGACTGAGAAACACCTAAATAAATGTTCAACATCTTTAGTCATAAGAGAAATCCAAATCACAACAACCCTGAGTTTCTACCTCACACCAGTGAGAATGGCGAAGATCAAAAACTCAAGTGACAGCAAATGCTGGCAAGGATGTGGAGGAAGAGGAACACTCCTCCATTGTTGGTGGGATTGCAGACTGGTACAACCATTTTGGAGATGAGTCTGGAGGTTCCTCAGAAAATTGGAAACTACCTGAGGACCCAACTATACCTCTCTTGGGCATGTACCCAAAAGATGCCCCAACATATAACAAAGAAATGTGCTCCACTATGTTCATAGCAGCCTTATTTATTATAGCCAGAAGCTGGAAAGAACCCAGATCCCCTTCAACAGAGGAATGGATATAGAAAATGTGGAATATCTACACAATGGAATACTACTCAGCTATCAAAAACAATGACTTTATGAAATTCATAGGCAAATGAATGGAACTGGAAAAGATCATCCTGAGTGAGGTAACCCACTCACAGAAAAACACACATGGTATGTACTCATTGATAAGTCAATATTAGCCCAAATGCTCGAATTACCCTAGATGCACAGAAGATATGAAACTCAAGAAGGATGGCCAAAATGCAAATACTTCACTCCTTAAAAAGGGAACAAGAATACCCTTGGCAGGCAAAGTTTAGAATAGAGACTGAAGGAACACCCATTCTGAGCCTGCCCTACATGTTGCCCATACATATACAGCCACCAAACTAGATAAGATGGATGAGGCAAAGAAGTGGAGGCTGATAGGAACCAGATGTAGGTCTCTCCTGAGAGACACAGTCATAGTATGGCAAATACATAGGCGAATGTCAGCAGCAAACCACTGAACTGAGAACGGGACCCCCATTGAAGGAATCAGAGAAAGGACTGGAAGAGCTTGAAGGGGCTCGTGACCCCATATGAACAACAATGCCAACCAACCAGAGCTTCCAGGGACTAAGCCACTACCATAGACTATACATGGACTGAACCTGGCCTCCAACCACATAGGTAGCAATGAATAGACTTGTAAGAGCACCAGTGGAAGGGGAAGCCCTTGGTCCTGCCAAGACTGAACCCACAGATAAAGTGATTGTTGGGGGGATGGTAATGGCTGGGAGAAGGGGAGGGGAACACCCATATAGAAGGGAATTAGGAGGAGTTGGGGGATGTTGGCCCAGAAACCAGTAAAGGGAATGACAATTGAAACGTAAATAAGAAATACCCAAGTTAATAAAGATGTAGAAAAAAAAAAAAAGAAATGGCTACACTAATATCAAACAGGTATCTTTCAATTTCAATATCAACAAAGTTCTTAAATTAATAAAATTATGTTTAAATGGCATATTCTCTGAGTGTTTGGTACTTTTGAAAGACTTCTATTTATAGCCTATTTCAACAACGAAACATTGTTAGACCTTTTTATAAAGGCTTAACCTGTAGGACTGTAAACTTTATCTGGAATAGGCTTCATGCCATAATGCCCATGAAATTGTATTTTAATGAACCTATATTGCTAAGCATCATCAGTTTTAATCTGTAAAGGTATATCTAAGATAGCCTTCATTTCTAATAAATGTGTAATCTCAGCATTATCCTCCTCAGAACTCAAGGCAGAAAGCCATTGTAACATTTACCAATGTTACACTGTATCAAATTTTCCAAATAAAATTAAAACACAACCTATTGTATGGCATTGCTTTTATTTAGGATTAATAAGCAGAATCTGTATTCTTATTTCAATATATTATATGCCTATGAGCTGCCATCCTAATTTCTCAAGCTCCTGTGGAACCATTCAAACTTGCTGGGAGAAGTTGTAGCTATTGTGCCCTCAGGCTTTGGCCAGTTTTACTTCTTTTTTTAAATAGAATAGGCTTCTTTTCCAGCTAACCTGACACCTGCTCCAACCTCATCCTACCCCCAGCCTTAAGCTTGGGTTTTAATTGCTGTAAATTGAGTGTCATTGTATAGTAATTAAGATGGGCTTCCTTTTGTCTGCCCTTTTCAAAAGCAGAGGCATTGCTCTGGCTCCACACAAGGGGTCGTCGGGTGGAAGAAGAGAATACTAACTGCTTTGACTCTGTTCAGGGACAGGAGAGTACA
Organism: Rattus norvegicus; assembly: GCF_021556685.1. Classification (NCBI taxonomy): domain Eukaryota; kingdom Metazoa; phylum Chordata; class Mammalia; order Rodentia; family Muridae; genus Rattus; species Rattus norvegicus. Next base: position 4,858,174 of record NC_141535.1, on the reverse strand, counting down.
GGATTTAATGAGCAGAGATGGAGGCAGGTGTCCTGTGTTTCTTTACTAGACAAGATGGAAACTTGAGTTCAAAGCCCACATTAAATCAGACACCATCATACTCATGCCTATAACAATTATGCTAAGATAAATAGGAGGTAGAGAGAAGAGAATCTAATTTCAAGTTTACTGGTTAGCTGGCCTGTAGTATATCTGCCTCAAATACCAACGAAATCAGTGTCCACATCTGAGGTCATTCTGTTATCTCAACACGTACACTTGCATGCATGTGAAAGAATAAAAAATGTAGCCAAAAAGTCAGAAGCTTAAAAATGCCACCTCACCCCCAAGCAGCCATAAATACCTCAAATTCCAGTTCTCTGCCTGTAAGTAAGAAGTCACATTTCTTGAGCCTGCTCTCCCAGGATCCAGATAAAAGGGCTTAAGGCCCTTAGATAGGTGATCCTATCTAAGAGAAGAGGAGGCTTCTTCCAGGAACTAGCTGACCATAAAGTTAGATTACAATCTCAAAAGCAATCTTGAGAGACAGGAAGCTTCTCCTCGTGATAATTCACTGGTATTCTCCACATTTTCCAATGACACCATCCCTGCCCCCTTGGGTTGTGACTTCTTCCTTTAAATAACCCTTCTCCCAGCTACTGGGGGTCGAACTCCTGTGCCCCTGCATGGGATATGAGTCTCAACCCCAGTGCACTGGTTACTATTGATAAGCCTCATGTGATTAAAGCAAAGACAGTCTTGTGTGAGTTCTTGGGGGGTCGGATCATCCTGAGACTTGAGTGAGGGTCTACCATACAACAGAAACACACACACACACACACACACACACACACACACACACACACACACACACACACGAATACTTTTAAGAAGAAAGAAAAGGGCAGATCTAATAAAATAAGAAAATACAGTAAAACTAGAAATAGATGAAAAGAAATTAGCTATTGTTGATGAGCATCTTGATGGGTATGAATGATTTAGTTAACTGATGCCTATGCACTGTACCATAGATGTTTGTGCCACCAGAGAAAAGAAAATGAATCCTACAACATTTAAGAACTTGTATTTGAATATAAAAATTTATTGCAGGAGATGGAATAGTCATAACATTCTTTTGTAAATGTTTTGAACTACTTCATTACGACAAATTAGATAGATAAGAGCTTAGAAATGGGATTAACACAAAATCAATTCCTTGTTAATATAAACGAAGAAATTTTGTTTGATTTAACTTCTAGTGAATGTAGGCTCTTATTACTGTTACATTTCAAAAAATCTAAGGCTCCAGGTGAAATTCAAAGTGTTCATATACTTTAAAAACTTCTAAAATTATTTTAATTATTTAAACCTTGACATTTTAAGATGGCCTTCTCTTTCTAACCTTAACTTTGTGAGACTTAAAATTCTGAAAACTAATTCATATGAGGTGTTGTTTATACAATTTACCAGATCAGGCATGTTGATTGATTTTAAATTTCAAATGTGGCAATCATGAACACTGGACTGAGAGAATGGGTTTTTAAACAAACAAATCATGTGGTACTAGCTTAACTGAGTTGCAGAGTCAGCTCTGACAGAGACAATCTAATTGTCAGCCACTGAGTATGAAAGACCCCCAGAGTGGGGAGACCCTCACTCAAGTAAGGAGACCCTTACTAGGTCAGGATCTAAGGGCCTTATCTTTCAGCCATTTTTTCTAGGTTCTGGGAGAGCAGGCTCAAGAAATGTGACCTTCTACTTATTACAGGTGGAGAGCAGGATCTGGAATTTGAGGTATTTAGGGATTTTTAGGGGTGAGATAGCATTTCTAAACTTCTGACTTTTTGGCTGTATTTTTTATTCTTTCAGTAAAGAGAAAGTCTTATTTGATTTTGTCACTGGCAAGCCTCCTTCCAATTACAGAGACTGGGCTGACATAGTTCCAGAATCAAAGAGGATTAAAGGGAGATATTGTTAGGCAGATTTTGACTCTGAACTCACCTCAGCCTCTTTCTAGACCTGTGACTAAAGTGTTTGCAAGCTTCTTCACAACATGACTACCAGAGCATAATCACAGAGAAGGAACTTCCATGAATCTCAAATTTTCATTTTGACTGCTTATTATGTGTGTGGAATGGGCACATAAAAGAGAAAGATGTCTGATGCTCCTGGTGTTAGCATTTCTGCAGAAATGACCAGCATATTGGGTTAACCATTCAAAATGACAAGAACTTGACTGACATGTCAGACCCTTTTTAATGCAGGGTTAGGGAATTTTCCATAAGGGTTAGATAACTTCTAATATATGTGGTAAGGACAAAGTAGTCACACTAGTACAATGTTGAGTGGCTGCTATGTTAGTTTCATTTTATTTGATGAGACCTTGAAGAATTTTAGAAACCAGCTAAGGTTTTGCCTTGTTATCTCTTCTAGCTAGGTGTCGCAGGAGCTGACACAGCTCCAGAGTTACGCTGCCTAAGTCAGGGCTGTCACAGACTAAAGACCTATTGTCAGTGTCCCTCTCTAAGGAACCCAGTATACTTTTTGGGGAACTGAACATGTTTATTCCCTAGGTTTTTAGTCTTCTCACTATCACCTTCTTCATGTAGAACCAAAAATGGTGCTGAATTTTTTAATTAAGTTAACTTATATTAATAATTCATAAATGTAAAGAAGTTCTCCACCAGGCATTTGGAATAAAGTTTTAAGTGAAAATGACAAATGCAGAGTTAAAAATAAAAGACTTATTTTTATTTTTTGTGTGTGACTGCTTGTACATATGTGTATTTGAGTCTGCTAAATGAGTACAGATGTCTCCAGAGGCTAAAGAAGTGGAATGATTCCTGCAGCAGTGCTCTTAACTGCTGAGTCATCCTTTGAGTTGACAAATATAGGCATTTAATGAACATATAAACAAAACCAAAAAACAAACTGGCAACTCCTTCTTTTAAATTTTAAAAGTATAATTAGATCTTTATCAAGGAATCTCTCTGTTTTAATTTTTAAAATAAAAGTGTGAAATTGAATGGAGCCCCTGCCAGCTGTAAAGCAAGCACAGGGGAGTGAACAGCTCCACTTCTCTGCAAATACCCTACACACTATCATCTTCCAAGTTCAGGCTAATTGTTGAGGGGATGGGGATGGCAACAGAGTGTTTCTTCTAATCCTGTCAGCTCCTTGAATTCCCACTGAGCTCTAGCACAGGCAGAGGACAGTCTGCCCCTGTTCGTTGAATTTCGAGCTGTATTCCATACACTATTGCATTTTGTGTTTTGCTTTTCTAAGGAATTCCTTTAAGACAATATTTTTTCTTTTCCCTTTTAAATTAATTTCCCATGGCCTTATTTGATACTTTATATACTAATACATAATTTTCTTTTAAAATCATTGCTCTCCATCGTGCTATCTCCACTCCTGCCCTTAAGTTTGTTTAAACACATTTTTGCAGAAGTGGTGATGTGTCTTAGCACTAAAAAGCACTTATGTTAAAAAAGCCCAGAGTTAGATCACCAGCTATGGTGGTTCCTAGCTGTACACAGCCCACATCCCCAAAAATCTGAGGCCTGTTTTAGATCTGTGAGCACCTGAAAAAAATGTACAGAAGGAAAAACTTTAAAAAGAATTTTAAAAACCTTGTTAAAAAATCTTTGTTAAAACTTTATTTTAAACGGAGCAAATTCAAATATTTTATTACAAAAACAAAAGTATATGTGATATAGCACAAATTCTTTCATTGGGTATATTATTCGGTCTTTCTGAGCTTTTAAATTCCTTATTTGTGAAAATATTGTACAGAATTTTCATTATATTATCAAATTATGATGAATGGATATGTCTTGACTCTGTAGATTTATAGCAAGTTTTGATTAAAATGTTAAATATGACGGAAAAACTACACATGGACTGACCAAGGGTCCAACTGCATATGTAGAAGAGAATAGCCTTGCTGGGGCACCAGGTGATCGGGAAGACCTTGATCCTGCCAAGGTTGGACCCCCAGCGCGTGGGTATATGGGGGGGCAATAAGGGAGATATATAGGGGAATAGCTGTACGGGGGAAGGGGAGGGAAGGGAATGAGGGCTTATGGACAGGAAACTGGGAAGGGGAATAAGGTTTGAAATTTAAGTGAAGAAATATAACTAATAAAAAATTTAAAAGATGTTGAATATATATTCTGGTGTGATTAAAATGTATACTTATAAGACACAATGGCAATAACTATGTAAAGACGCTCCCAGGAGCAGAGGAATGCAAACATCCCTACAGAAAAGGAAACATGCATATGCACACTCCAGAGAATGTTCCGAGGTATAATAGAAGGTTTTGGGGAATGTAATAGTAGTAGTTTCTCCAGGAGACTTCAAACTCAGCCTCTCTTATTAATATTTGATTTATATAATTAAAGTATTAAACACCGCTTCCAGTTTCTGCATGCCACCAGAGATGACTCTGTCCCACAGTTCTCTGTACCCAGATTCCATAGGGGAGAGAGCTGGACTCTCAGAAAGGCAGACAGTCCTGAGAGGTCAGGGGAGACCACCACTTCTGCTCATAATCTGGACAAGAGGTACCTGTCTAGAGCCCTCTAGACACAGGAAGCTAGGAGCAGCCAGGGACAGGATCCTTCCTGGCTTTGCCTGCACCTAGAGCTGAAAGCCAGTCACCAAGCATGCGGACACACTTGAGAGCAAAGGTAAGAACACCACTTCTGCTCCAAGAGACACGCCTGGAACCCTCAGGACAAAGGACTCGAGGAAGAGTCTGGGAAAGGATCTTCCAGTTTCTTTCTGAACCCAGACCTGACCAGGACCTATGGTTCTCTTCTCTGTACCCAGATCCCACTGGGAGAAAACAGGTCTGTGTGGGACACACAGGCTTATAGGAGGGTCAAGCCACTGTCAGAGATAGCAAGGCCAGCTGAAACCAGAGACAACCTGATGGTGAGAGGCAAGAGCAGAAACCTAAGCAACAGAAACCAGATGATACTGGGTAGATGTCATATAGACCTTCAGAGATCACAAATGCCACCACACGCTGCTATATTCAGTAAAACTCTTAATTAACATAAATGGAGAAACCAAGATATTCTATGACAAAGCCAAATTTATACAATATATTCCCCAAATCCAGCCCTACAAAGGATAATAGATGGAAAACTCCAACACAAGGAGAGAAACTGCATCCTAAAAAATGAAAGAATGTATTTTTCTTGCTATAAACCTGAAAGAATAGAGCCAAACAAATGTGATTACTCCTCTAACAACAAAAATAAAAGGAAACAATAATCACTACTGCTTAATATCTCTTAATATCATTGGACATAATTCCCCAATAAAAAGTCATAGACTAACAGACTGGATACGTAAAGAGGACCCAGCATTTTCCTGCATACAGGAAACAGCAGTCAGTAAAAAATAAAAAGATTACCTCAGAGTAAAAGCCTGAAAACAATTTCCCAAGCAAATGGTCCAAAGACACAAGCTGGAGTATATACTCAAATATCCAATAAAATTGACTACCAACCAAAAGTTTTTGAAAGTGTTAAGCAAGGACAATTCATATTCATCAAAGAAATATACACCAAGGTGAACTCTCAATCCTGAATATCTATGCTCCAGGTGCAAGGGAACCTACATTCATAAAAGAAACCTTTCTGAAGCTCAAAGCACACATTGAACCTCCCACAATAATAGTGGAAGATTTCAACACCCCATTCTCATCAATGGACAGATCATGGAAAGAGAAATTAAACAGAGACATAGAGAAACTAACAGAAGTTATGAACCAAATCAATTGAACAGATATTGATAGAACATTTTATCCTAAGAACATACCTTCTTCTCAACACTTATGGTACCTTCTCCAAAACAGACCTCAACAGATAGAGGAAATTTGAAATAATCCTCATGCATCCTATCATATCACCATGAAATAAGGCTGGTCTTCAATAGCAAAAAAAGAAAAAATATGACAGAAATTCCACATACACTTGGAAGTTCAACAATGTTCTACTCAATGATAACTTGACCAAGGAAAAAGTGAAGAAAGAAATTAAAGACTTTTTAGAATTTAATGAAAATGAGGGCAGAGCACACCCAGTCTTATGGAACACAATGAAAGCAGTGCTAAGAGGAAAACTCACAGCTCTGAGTGCCTCCAAAAAGAAACTGCACAGAATATATATTAGCAGCTTGACAGCACACCTAAAAGTTCTAGAACAAAAAAAAAAAAAAAAGGAAATACCGCCAAGAAGGATAGATGGCAGGAAATAATCAAAATCAGGGCTAAAATCAACCAAATAGATAAAAGCAAAAACAAAAACGAAAAACACCCCAAAAAACCAAACAAACATAAAGAACATGATAATCTCATTACATGCTGAGAAAGAATTTGAGAAAATTTGAAACTCCTTCATGTTAAAAGCCTTAAAAAAATTCACAACCTATGCCTAAATATAATAAAAGCAATATACAAGAAACCTGTAGCTTCATCAAACTAGATGGAGAAAAACTTGAAGCAATGCCTCTAAAATCAGGGACTAGACAAGGCTGCAAACTGTCTCCTTACGTATTCAATGTAGTATTCAAAGTTTTAGCCAGAGCAATCAGAAAACAAAAGATGGTCAAAGGAATCCAAATTGGAAAGGAAGAAGTAAAAATATCTCTATTTGCAGATGATATGACAGTATACTTAAGTGACCCCAAAAGTGCCACCAAACAATTGCTAAGCCTGATAAAGAAATTCAGCAATGTGGGTGTGCATAAAACTAAGTCAAACAAAATCAGTAGCCTTCCTCTATTCAAAATCTGGGAAAGAAATTATGGAAATGACACCATTCAGAATAGTCACAAATAAAATAAAATATTTCTGTGAGACTCTAACCAAGCAAGTGAATTATGTATTTGATAAAAATTTCAAGTCACTGAAGAAGAAATTGAAGATCTCAGAAGATGGAAAGACCTCCCAATGCTCATGAATTGACAGGATTAATATTTTAAAATTTCCATTTTGCCAAAATCTATCTACAGAGGCAATGAAATACACATCAAAATTCCAACTCAATTCTTTATGGAATTTGAAAGAGCAATTTGCAAATCATTTGGAATAAGAAAAAACCCCGGGTAGCAAAAACTATCCTCAATAATAAAAGACCTTCTGGAGGAATGAGCATCCCTAATCTAAAGCTGTATTACAAAGCAATATTAATAAAAAATAGTATAGTATTTGTACAGAGACAGGCAGGTAGATCAATAGAATAGAATTGAAGAACCAGAAATGAACCCACACACCTATTGTCACTTGATATTTGACAAAGGGTATTTTCCATCCAGTGGAAAATAGATAGCATTTTCAATGAATCTTTCTGCTTCAACTGGAGGTCAGCATGTAGATGAATGCAAATCGATCCATTCTTATCAGTGCAAACATTCCCGTGGAATAACAGATACCTATGGAATATTTTCTCTCATTTTCAAGTTGCTGGAGATTCTGAACTTTGGGGGATTTCATTTCAGAAAAAGAAACAGTGATCATTCCAGTGGAGATATCACTGAAATTCCCAAACACATAACCCACAGACAATGATGGGCCTCATGAGTTTTTCTACATTTAGGAATTGTTAGCTGACTATCAACCCCACGGAAGAGGCCTAGGCTCATGGGACTCTTCTCTTTTTGTTCTGAATATCTTCCATCGCCCTTTATGAGTGAATGAGATTGTTTAAAGACTAAATCATCCTCTTTGCAGTCTTACAACTCAGAAATATCCAAACGAGAGGAGGAGGAGGACGAGGAGGAAGAACAGGAGGAAGAGGAGGGAGAGGAGGAAGAGGATGACGATGCCACAACAACAACAACAACAACAAAGCATGGATTAAAAGTAACATCACTAGGTCAGTTGTCAGGATTCTCTGTGCATGGGATAACCAAAAGAGTTTGTCATGATCTCAGCAGTTACTGGACTGGCAACTACAGAGCATCCATTGTATGCTGTGTCCCATTACATATCAAAAGTTGAAGTTTCTTCCTATTTTTTTAGTCTCCTTAGTGGATTGTCCAAAATGATCCCATGTCTGATCTGATGATTTTGAAATAATAATGTTGTTTTCTGGCTCTCTCTGAGAGTAGTCTATAGGCAATTATAGTGGCTTATGGAGGGAGAGATTTTCCTCAATGATTTGCTATGGGTAAGTTGCACATGTTCCTGTGAGATACCCTAATTAAAATAATTAACCCCCCCCAGAAAATGCCAGAAAAGTCAAGGCAGAATAAAAGGAAAGGTGGAGAGAGAGAAAGAGTGTGACAGGAAGAATGGAGACTAAGGGGAATGGATGGGATCAAATTATTCGCATGTATGAATGTAAGATGATGAAATCTATTATTGTTTGACTCAATACATAATAATAAAAATCTTTAAAAATATTCTAGGGCAGTCTATTTTTCCATTTTCAACTGTCAGAGCTAAGACTCTCATTTAGAGTCCATGTTCCTATCCCCACTTCTATACATGGTGCTAGAAAGCACCATGGTCAGAACGCAGCTTTGATCTCTTGTGGTTAATTTCAATTACTTGAAGGATTATAACTTATGACATTCACTATTCTAAGACTGATGACTGATGGTCTTGTCTGTACTATTGACTTATCATCCCATGTGATCAATGAGACATGCTATAGTAGAATTCCCAATATTTTTCATGACACTAAATCATGTTGATTTCTCTCCTACCATCTTTAAATGCATCTCCTATCTTAGCTATATTGTATCTATTGGTTTACATGATTATGATTTATATGTGATCATTAGGGACAAAGAAGTGTTTCCCTACTGTAGATCACCCTCCAGTTTTTTGTAAGAAGTTTGATGTGATATTTGTGCTACTACTTGACATACTCAGCCCAATTTCTGTTCACACTTGTGAATTTGGTTTCCAGTGATGGCCATGTGCTTGGACACATCTTGTGCTTTGTTATACTTCAGTATCTGTTGAGTAAACTATGTGTGTTCCATAGTCATTTCTGTGTTAACTGAAAGACTGCCTTGACTTCCGTGAGTGTTGATGACACAAGTATGGGCAAACCAGTAAAGTAAGTCTTTTCCGAAATCCAGCCTGTAAAGTATCTTCATGATTGTAAGTACATAGCAAATAACCTACACGCTAATGTCAAGTTGATGGATAAGCTACAGAAAAAGTGTAATGGAGATGATAAGAAAATGTCCGCCAACTTGAAAGAGGATGTTCCTCTTTTGTACTTTGGAGAATCAGTATACAAGAGTATACTGAGGGAACTGAACTGGACACAATGATAAAAGTCAAGCAATATTTTAAGAGCACAGTAGCAAGATTCTTCATAATTATTACACGTATATCCACTTAATCCAACACATGGTGTTGCAAAATAGAACAGAGCAGTTGACTATGAGACAGTAGGAGGGAACACTTACTTGAGCTGGGACATACAGATATCTAAAGAAGGGTGGATATGTCTAAAGTATGTTAATAGTATGAAACAAGTCATTTAGGAAATTAAAAAGACAAGAAAGAAATGGTTCATTTTGTGTGGCCTTTTGTTTGCTTTGAAATAATTATCAGAGATTCAAAAGTTCATTGGGAAGTGAAAAGGAGTGTGACTTGACAGGATGAGTGGATGAACCAGTGAGAGACAGCATTGACAATTGGCAGGGTTGAACTCATAAAGGCCCTATCAGCTCTAGAGATAGAGTGGAAAAGGAGCAAACATGTTGTGTGGTTTAAATGGTAACTCCCTCATAGGCTTACCTATTTGAACATATGGACCACAACTACTGATGCTATATGGATGCTTGTCGAATTTCTAGGAGGTGGAGCATTGTTGGAAGTGGGTCACTAGGAAAAGGCCTCGAGGCTTTGTAATTAGGTTTAATTTTCATTTTTTGTTCTTGGATTCCTGAATATAGATACATTGTGACCAACTACTTCTTACTCTTGCTGCATTCTCTTCTATGTCTGCTGCCAGGCAATTCCCAGTTTGATATATCATATCCTTCTGAAATAATGGACAAAATGAACTTTTTCTCCCCTAAGCTATTTGTTCAGGATACTTTTATCACATTTATCATAAGGTATCTAGGAAAGGGACAAGGAGAAAGTGCTATGTAGGGAAGAGAAAGAAGTTGATGAGATGTAGAATTAAAGAACCAAAATAAAATTTTAGTAGATTTTTAACATGTCTTCATTTTTTGCCTTAATAGGCTAAATGTTAGAGTATATGACTTTACAATTTCTCATGCCTTCATTGGGTACTGCAGTGGTTTGATTAAATCTTTCTTTCTGAGATACTTAATTCTAGTGAAAAGTTAATGAGTTACAGATCATGGTGGTTGCACACCTTGGTTTGTGAGGGTATTTCAAGGATGGTTGGGTGAGCAAGGAACACCCAACCTGAATTTTGAAAAGACAATTCCTGGACTGACATCTCATGTAAGTGAAAATGAGAAAGTGGGCTAAGGACCAGCATTCATCTCTATGCTTCCTGTCCATGGATGCAGAGTAACATAGCAGCATCATGTGTGGGCAACTGTGACAGACATCCCTGAGGAGATGCACTGGATCATCAAAATGTGAAACAAAATAAACAATACTTTCTTTAGTTGCTTCTGTTATATGTTTGGTCACAAAAATTGGAAAAATTAACTGGTATACTTAGTGTTCTCCCAAATTCAGAGTTGCTATATATGATTCCTCTCTTTTATTCTTATATGTCTGTATCTTCAGCACCTGAAGTTCACTGCTACTCAGTTATTTAATTATAACCTCTTTGTTTCTAATATTTGAGGATATTTTCTTAATGATGCATATCTTGCTGAATGCAAAATGCTACAAATACTTCTGTCCCTATGTAAGTAATAGATCTTAAAATAAGCATAAGAATTTTACAACAAGTCCCCTGGGTTATAATATTTCTGACATGGAGTGGCTTCATGTTTAGTTAGCTGCTACATGCAAGAGATTAGCCAAGGAAAGATATCCATAAACAGTGGAAAGTCACACTGTACATTGAATGACATTTCTATCATGGTCTTACAGACTTTGAGGAAAAATCATGAGCGGAATGCCCCAAGACTGGATTTTGCTTTTAGTTGCATAGTCTGTTTTCAGACTGGGACTAAGATTTCTAGCATTGTGATTTATAGGGCTATTTAAGTACTTAAATGACTTCATGAAATTCTTAGGCAAATAGATAGAACTAGAAAGTGTCATCCTGAGTGAGGTAACCTAATCACAAAATAACATACACGGTATGCACTTACTGTTAGTGGATATTAGCACAAAAGCTCAGAATACCCACTATATAATCCACAGACCACATGAAGCTCAAGATAAAGGAAGACCACCGTGTGAATGCTTCTATCCTTCTTAGAAGGAGAAACAAAATACTCACAGGAGGAAGTGAGAAGACAAACTGTGGAACAGAGACTGAAAGAAAGGCCATTCAGAGTCTGCCCCACCTGGGGATCCATCCCATATACAGTCACCAAAATCAGACACTATTGTGGATGCCAAGAAGTGCATGCTGAAAGGAGCCTGCTGTAGCTGTCCTCTGAGAGGCTCTGATACAAATTAAGATGCTTGCAACTAATCATCAAACTGAGCACTGGGATACCTAGGGAGGAGTTAGAGAAAGGACTGAAGGAGCTCAAGATGTTTGCAACCCCATGGGAAGAACAAAAATATCAATTAACCAGACATCCCAGAGCTCCCATGTACAAAACCACCAATCAAAGAGTACCCATGGAGCGACTCCTGGCTCTAGCCACATCTGTAGCAAAGAATGGCCTTGTTAAGCATCAATGGGAGAAGAGGCCCTAGGTCTTCTGAAGGCTTGATGCCCCAGTATTAGGGGATGCCAGGGAGGAGTGGCAGGAGGGAGCAGATGGGTAGTTGGGGGGCACCCTAATTGAAGGAGGGGGATGGAGGATAAGATAGGGGTTCTTTGGAGGGAAAGAAGGAAAGGGGATAACATTTGAAATGTAAATAACGAAAATATCCAACAAAAGAAAGGAAAATAGAAAAAAACTCTCGTTAAGTGCTGGTGTGTGCATGTATGCACATGTGTCTACCCAATTTATTTTAATATATAATGATAACAATAGAACAAAAGCAGAAGATCTAGTAGCAGTTTTGTGTATAATTTTGAACATTATCATTTTAATTTAGGCCAAAAACACCCTTACATTTTGTTGTGTTTTTGAGTAAATGAAATTTAATAAAATATATAGTTCTAATCCTTAAGTAACATGAATACTGCATATATTAATTATTCCTACTTATTTTGTAAAGGTTTTTTCTTGGGGACATGCAATAAGTACACACATACAGAAGAGTGAGGGATTGAGTGAAATGAGAGAAGAGAGAAGAGAGGACTAGATGACTTATGAAAAAAGCCATGTCAGACCAAAGTGACAACTGTATCAAAGTCCAACTTGGTGATGCAATGAGTTTTTGGGGGGATGAGAAACAGGGGTTTCACTGGAGAGTACTTTAGAGCATTGCTGACACAAAAGCAGCTGCCTTACCTAAATACCCCACTTCAACATAGAAGGTGACTCACAAAAACAACACAAGTTGAATGAAACTCTACAAGTCCAAAGATTTATCTCCTGTCACTGCTTCTTGGTCATCATTGCCTCCCTCTGAGTGTCCCTAAAGCTTGTGGGGTGGGGAGTGTCTAGACTCAGTCAAGTTTCCACCTTTCAAGATATGTGATGTTTCTTCCCTCCTACAGTGCATGTTCAAGTTTGGGGAATCTGACATTCTACAACGAGAATTTGATCATTTCACAGGAATTGGAAATGTACTGGGAGACGGTTGGGTAAGGTTTTAACGTGAAAACATGAGGACTTGAGTTTGAATGCCCGAAACTTACATAAAAGTCAGATGGTCTAATTTGTTTTGTGTTGCCCTAACAAGACACTTACCAAAACCAACTTCATGAGGAACGTGTGGATTCCATCTCATACATCCAGGTTATAGTTCATCATCTAGGGAAGCATGGAAGGAATATAGCACGGGAAGCTGGAGGATTATGCTGAGGTAGCACATATAGATAAGTGTTGATTTTATAAGGACACACATTACATATTTGTAGTTGATGTAAAAACTACATAATGAGAAAACAGGAAGAGAAAACTGAACAGTTTACCTTGGGAACACAGATGAAAAATACTCAATAAAATTTTTGCCAATCAAATGCAAGAATGCATCCAAGAGATCACTCACCATGAACAGATAGGCTTCATCCCAGAGATGTAAGGATTGTTGAACATAAGAAAAACAGTAAAGTAATGCATTATGAAAATAAAACAAAAAAAAATCTAAGGATCATTTCATTAGATAGTGAAAAGTCTTTTTTTTTAAATTTTTTCATCTTTATTAACTTGAGTATTTCTTATTTACATTTCGATTGTCATTCCCCTGACCGGTTTCCTGGCCAACATCCCCCAACCCCTCCCCTTTCCCTTCTCTATAGGTGTTCCCCTCCCCCCCATTACCGCCCTGCCACCAACCATCACGGTCACTGGGGGTTCAGTCTTGGCAGGAACAAGGGCTTCCCCTTCCACTGGTACTCTTACTATGCTATTCATTGCTACCTAGGCGGTTGGAGTACAGGGTCAGTACATATATAGTCTTTGGGTAGTGGATTAGTCCCTGGAAGCTCTAGTTGGTTGGCATTGTTGTTCGTATGCGGTCACAAGCCCCTTCAAGCTCTTCCAGTCCTTTCTCTGATTCCTTCAACTGGGGTCCTGTTCTCAGTTCAGTGGTTTGCTGCTGGCATTCGCCTATGTATTTGCTATATTCTGGTTGTGTCTCTCAGAAGAGATCTACATCCAATTCCTGTCGGCCTACATTTCTTTGCTTCATCCATCTTGTCTAATTGGGCGGCTGTATATGTATGGGCCACATGTGGGGCAGGCTCTGAATGGGTGTTCCTTCTGCCTCTGTTCTAAACTTTGCCTCCCTATTCCCTCCCAAGGGTATTCTTGTTTCCCTTTTGAAGAAGTAGTGAAGCATTCACATTTTGGTCATCCTTCTTGAGTTTCATGTGTTCTGTGCATTTAGGGTAAATCAAGCATTTGGGCAAATGACCACTTATCAATGAGTGCATACCATGTGTGTTTTTCTGTGAGTGTGTAACCTCACTCAGGATGATACTTTCCAGTTCCATCCATTTGCCTATGAATTTCATAAAGTCCTTGCTATTGATAGCTGAGTAATATTCCATTGTTTAGATGTGCCACATTTTCTGTATCCATTCCTCTGCTGAAGGGCATCTGGGTTTTTTCCAGCTCCTTGCTATTATAAATAAGGCTGCTATGAACATAGTGGAACACGTATCTTTGTTATACATGGGGACATCTTTTGGGTATATGCCCAAGAGAGGTATAGCTGGGTCCTCAGGTAGTTCAATGTCCAATTTTCAGAGGAACCTCCAGACAGATTTCCAGAATGGTTGTACCAGTCTGCAATATCACCAACAATGGAGGACTGTTCCTCTTACTCCACATACTTGCCAGCATCTGCTCTCACCTGAGTTTTTGATCTTAGCCATTCTCACTGGTGTGAGGTGAAATCTCAGGGTTGTTTTGATTTGCATTTCCCTTATGACTAAAGATGTTTAGGTCTTTCTCAGCCATTTGGTATTCCTCAGCTGGGAATTATTTGTTTAGCTCTGAACCCCATTTTTTAATAGGGTTATTTGTCTCCTTGCGGTCTAACTTCTTGTGTTCTTTGTATACTTTGGATATAAGCCCTCTATCAGTTGTAGGATTGGTAAAGATCTTTTCCCAATCATTTTGTTGCCTTGTTGTCCTAACAAAAGTGTCCTTTGCCTGAAAGAAGCTTTGCAGTTTTATGAAATCCCCTTTGTCGATTCTTGATCTTAAAGCAGAAGCCATTGGTGTTTTATTCAGGAAATTTTCTTCAGTGCCCATGTGTTCGAGATGTTTCCCCACTTTTTCTTCTATTAGTTTGAGTGTATCTGGTTTGATGTGGATGTCCTTGATTCACTTGGTCTTAACCTTTTTACAAGGTGATAAGCATGGATCGATCTGCATTCTTCTACATGTTGACCTCCAGTTGAACCAGCACCATTTGCTGAAAATGCTCTTTTTTCCATTGGATGGTTTAGGCTCCTTTGTCAAAAATCAAGTGACCATAGGTATGTGAATTCATTCCACTGGTCTATCCATCTGTCTCTGTACCGATATCATGCAGTTTTTATCACTATTGCTCTGTAATACTGCTTGACTTCAGGGATAGTGAATCCCTCAGATGTCCTTTTATTGCTGAGGATAGTTTTAGCTATCTTCGGTTTTTTGTTATTCCAGATGAATTTGCAAATTGTTCTGTCTAACCCTCTGAAGAATTGGATTGGTATTTTGATTGGGATTGCATTGAATCTGTAGATCGCTTTTGGTAAAAATGGCCATTTTTAATACATTAATAATGCCAATCCATGAACATGGGAGATCTTTCCATCTTCTGAGATCTTCTTCAAATTCTTTCTTCAGAGGCTTGAAGTTCTTATCATACAGATCTTTCTCTTGCTTGTTTAAAGTCACACAGAGGTATTTTATATTATTTGGGACTATTATGAAGGGTGTCGTTTCCCTAATTTCTTTCTAGACTTGTTTCTCTTTTGTGTAGAGGAAGGCTACTGATTTATTTGAGTTAATTTTATACCCAGCCACTTTGCTGAAGGTGTTTATCAGGTTTAGTAGTTCCCTGGTGGAGCTTTTGGGATCACTTAAATATGCTATCATGTCATCTGCAGATAGTGATATGTGAAAAGTCTTTAATAAATTCCACAACCACTTCATGGTAAAAGTATTCACAAGATTAGTGGAAAAGGAACATATCTTGATTTACTTCAAGTCGATAGCTAACACCAAATTGAATGGATAGAAATGCAAACTAATTCCACTAAAATAAGGAACAAGATATTCCACTCTGTTCATACTATTCAACATAGCACTTGAAGTTTTATCTATAGCAATAAGACAGCCAAATGAGATCAAGGGGATACAAATTGGAAAGGAAGTATTGAAAGTATCATTAACTTTGGATGAAATGAGAGTACATTAGTGACCTTAAAAATTATACTAGGTATCTCTGAGGGTTGATAAACACTTTTAGCACAGTAGTTGCATACAAGATTAACTGTAAGTACTCAGTAGGCTTTCTATATAGAAATGATAAGCAGACTGGGGAAGAAAATGAGGAACAATCACTCTTCACATGAGCCTCAAGATGTAGATAATGTCTATCCAAGTCAATGAAAGATTTCTATGCTTATAAGCTTATAATCTTTGAAGGAAAAATTGAAGAAGATACCAGAAAATGGAAAGATCTCAATCCTCAGGGATTGGTAGGATTAACAGTAAAAATGGTCATTTTTATCAAAAAAGTCTACCGACTGAATGCAATCCCCATCAGAATTCCAACACAATTCTTTACAGACCAGGAAATGACAATTCTCAACTTCATAGAGAAAACCAAAATCCAAGAACCCAGGATCTCTAGAACAATCTTGAATATGAAAAACAAAACAAAAAAGAACAACAACAGAAAGAACAACAAAAAATGTTGGAGGTATTACTTTCACTGATTTCAAGTCATACTATAAAGCTACAGTGATAAAACCCACAAGGTATTGGCATAAAAACAGATACAACAACAAACAGAATTGAATTGTAGGCCCAGACATAAATTCACACCTAAGGACAGGGAAGCCAGAAATTATCATCTGTAAAGAAAATTCTTCAAAAAATAGATTTTGTCAAACTGGGTATCTCCAGGTGAAGGATGCAAATGATGCCGTATTTATTATCCTGCTCAAATCTCAAGTACAAGTAGATCAACGACCTTACCATAAAACCAGAAACACTGAACTTGATAGAGGAGAAATTAGAAAATAGCCTTAAACAATTTGGCATATGAGACAAAATTCTGAACAGAACACCAATACTATATGCGATAAGATCATCAATTAAAAATATAGGGCTATTTCCAGGGCAGCCAGAGCTAGTTATACCCAGTCTTGAAAAAAATATACAAATAAATAAATAAGTAAATGAGTAAATACCTCAAAACAGATTTTGCATTTTACGTCAGAGTAGAAATAAATGTATTCTTCATTATAAATAGAAATCTTAACTTGCAAGGATTTAATACAGGGTAAACAATCTTATTCTGTAAGTATTTCACAGATTTAACATTGTAAAAACTGGAACTTAATCTTCACTACAAACAAAACCCTCAACCTGGAAAGTATATTTTTATTGTTCTGTTTCCTCATTAACTTGTAATGTATATTGTTCCTGTTTTAGTCTCACAGGAAGAGAGAGGGTAATCAAACAGCATTATGTTTATGTAAATAATTGCCAAAGAATAAGCTTAATAATAAGATGCTTGGGGGGTTGGGGATTTGGCTCAGTGGTAGAGCGCTTGCCTAGGAAGCACAAGGCCCTGGGTTCGGTCCCCAACTGCAATATATATATATATATATATATATATATATATATATATATATATATATATGATGCTTGAAAACATCTCCAAATGAAGAAAAAATTCATTAAAACAAAATATCAAACAACAAATACTAAAGATGGTGTTAGCAATTTTCTAACCTCATGATTGTGATTGCTGGGGAGTTTGTATGCTTTAGACACACAGTACCTTTACGTAGTGAAACTGTTTTTCTTTATTGTCTTTAATATCTTGTCCTTCATGCACTCAGACCTTTTCATGAAATAAACCAGGCTCACAGCACTTAATAAAATGTGGAACTGCACCACTAATGAATCCTGGCAGTCTCTTCTCATTATGTGCCTAATTTTCCTTAGAGAGCACAAACCTTCGGGTGGGGTCTTCTCATTCTTAAATCATCTTCAATTGGCAGTGAAAGGGAATATGCTCCTTCTCTGTCGAGTTCAGAGAGTCTAGTCTTGCTAACAGATAGAGAAATGATGAGCTCTTCACAGGCCACACTATCTAAAATTACACTTGTCTTTATAGCCTGGTACATTGAGTTTTTGCTTAGGTTTCTTTGAGACTAAAACTCAAACCAAACAAAAAGGAGAGATTAGGGATGGCTCCCTGGTTTTCCTTCTTTTGAGACAAAAATGGCATCAATAACACTCCATTTATTCAAGGTCATTCAATATTCAGTTTCTGCACAGCAAGATAAAAGAGTGGCCCCCAGGCTTTCTCTTCCAGAATATATTAATATTAATATTCTGAGTTAATAGGGATAAATGGCTGTCTGGAGCAGATCTGTACCCTTGTTTCTCAGGCTCCTATTTGATTGGGGAGTGCTCCCAATGTCTCTTTCTGGAGCTTTGTCCCCTCAATCATTCTACTGCTGTAATTGGAAATATGAGCTCAGAGACTCATTTTATTCATTAACAACTATTTTCCATGATGAATTGTTTTCCTCAGAGTGCCTCAAGTGGTAGTTTTGTGAAATAACAAATTTTCCAATTTTGCCTTTTTTCAGAATCTGCATATACTATGCCTTTGGACAGGGGTTTACATGGAACACAGATGTTGACATCATGCATCCAGTTGTGTTACTTGCCACCTTATTTCCTTGAGACAATGTCACTCATTGAACTTGGAGCTAAGCTGGCAGTTAGCAAGGCCAGTGATCCTCTTTTGTCTGTGCCCCAAATCTCATGCTTGGCTTTTCATATTGTTGCTAGGGATTAAATCAGATCTTTTTGCTGACACAACAGGAACTTTTCCATACTGGACTACTTTTCCATGCCTAAATCATGCTATTTTATTAATATCTCTTTTGTGTAAAGGAAAACACAGAGAACTACATCAATGGCATAAATCATTCATTGAACTGAAGTCCCCATGTTCTATGGTAAAGCATCCACTAGAGTCAATTTTGCTGACTATCCTCACCAATCTTCTCCAGGAGCCAACAGCTCATAGTGAACTGTTTTTATGAAGCATTAAAGAGATAAAGAAATATTTAGCCCATGTCTCCTGGATCTGTTGTTACCAGACTTTCTCCATACTTGATTCTTGGCTACTTTTTAATATTTTGTACTTGTTCTCTGTAAAACAAGATATTAAAAGGGTCTTCTTCAGGTCTGTTTCAGACCCTATACTTAGTACTGAAGTTAGTGAAATGCCAATGTCCATCTTAGCTTCAATCATATGAAGTCACATGTGCGAGAGAGTTTTGAAATTCCAGGGATAGCAGTATGCATCATGTTTTTTTTCCTATCCATTTCTGCTCAACAAACCCATGAGTAGTTCCAATGTCTTGAACTACAAACCTCTGAAGGCCTCCAATGGGACATGTTGCTCCATTTTGAGAACTAATCTTTGTGAAAGCTGCACTTACTACAGCATTGTCTTAGTTAGGGTTTTCATTACTGTGAAGAGACACCATGACCTAGGTGAGTATTTTAAAGGACAGCATTTAATTGGGGCTTGCTTTACAGGTTCAGGGGTTCAATCCATTATCATCAAAGCAGAAAGCATGGTCCTGGAGGAGTTGAAATTGTGATATCTTATTTCAAAGGCAAGCAGGAGATGACTGGTTCCTACCTGGCTAGAAAGAGGGTCTCAAAGCCCATGCCCACAGGGACACATTTCCTCCAACAAGGCCACATCTCATGATAGTACCACTTCCAATTTGCCAAATATATTCAAACCACATTCTACTCCCTATTTAGAATAGGACAGTTCAAATACATGACTCTATAGTGGTCATACCTAGGCACAGCACAATGCAAAATATATTATTCCAATGTTACAGTCCCCATAGTCTATAAGAGTTTCTCTAATGTTAGGAGTTCAAAGTTCAATGTTTCTTCTGAGATTAGGTTATCTCTAAACTGTAATCCGTTAAAAATCAAAACCAAAAAGAAGACCACATACTCCCAATATCATGCAGGATATACATTCTCATTCCAAAATGTCATGGTAAGAAAACACTGGATGAAACAAGATGAAAATCAACCTGAGCAAACTCCAAACTCTGCATCCCCATGTCTGGTGTCAAAGCCAAAGCAATCATCAGATTTCTGAGTCTTTCCATCCTTGTTCACTTCCATTGCCAGATCCTGCATTTAACAGCAAGAAACTTCTTCATTCTCTGTTCTTCCATTCCCTGTTGCAAACTTTCTTCAGCACTTTGCCTACAACTCTGGTATCTCTAACATCTTGTGGCATCCAAGACAACTTAACTTTTACAGCATCTTGTTCAAATGTCTAGGATCCACACATGATTTTCTGGGCTCCTCCAAAGGGTTTTGCCACTTCCCTAGCTCTGTACTCTGTAGCACTCTAAGCTCTTATTGAGTCTAATTCCCTGATGCTTTTCTTGGTGATCATCCCATGGTTCTGGAATCTCCAATATCCTGGGTTCTTCACCTACAATCAGGTTTCACCAGTAGTCTCTCATAGACTCTCTTCATGATGCTAAGCCTCAACTTCTTTTCATGGTCCCTTCATTCCTGAGACCTCAACTGTTACTAAGGCTGTTCCTTCAACAGTGGCCATCCCTACACTCTCACAGTACAAAGCCTCATGTGATCTCATGACCCCTTCATACCTTTAAAGCCAATACTACCTTGGTGATTCTTACACATTACAAGTCCAGCTGCAGCAGGAGATACAACCTTGAACATCTCTGGAACACAGCTTCTTTGTACTCCAATTAGATGGAAACAGCATGGAAATCTGGGGCAAGTTTCTTCACAAGGGAGTGTATGCTTTGAATCAGCATCCTATATATGGTGCAGTTTCTCCCACAGACAGGATCTATGGGTCCAGAAATCAAGAGGTGGAAAATCGCATTCACTACCACTCCAGGTAGCCCACTAAATGTTGTCTCTGCAACCCTAAATTCTGCTGGGCAAGAAGTTTCGAAAGAATGCTAGCAAGTAACTGCAAGCAGTTGCATAGAAAAAGGAAACTTTCCTTCTTTCACTGACCTTATGTATGCCTCCAGCAGAAAATCTTTCCCAGATTAAAGTGTGTACCACAACATCTGGATCCATGGTATTCTTTACTTGAAACGATCTGTCTCAGGCTGACCTTGATCAGAGATCTGATTTCCTCTCTCTCCTGGGATTAAAGGCATGTACCACCTTTCTCTGACTAAGTTTTCATGATGACTATGTTTCAAGATTCATATCAAAAGCATGTGTTTTTCAGCCTCAAGATCTGAAAATCCACTATAAGGTATGGGCAATATATCTTGATATTGACAGACATATCTTTAGTGACTTAAACAGAATATATTTTTGAAAAACTTTAAGCACTAAAATTTCAATAACTGGAAACCGATTACACATTAAGTCAAAAATAGGTTATCATTGTGTTATTGTCATCTGCAATACTCCCTATCAGTGTTTTTATACAACAAACTTATATTCAATACACTTCCAGACTAGAATGTAATCATTTTTGCTTGATTGACTGCTGTATTTTCTATGATGCGAAACTTGAATGTAACAACATGTGAGTGCCAGGGAGCACTGGTAACTATATGTGGATTCCTAGACATTCTTTATTTGTCATTAGATATATTTGATTCTGAAATTTTAAAATACATTCCAGTTGCATTAGCTTTATTATATATGACTTTTATTTCATCCTACTTCAAATTCATCCAGCAAAGAAGTGACACATGAAGAAATAAGTAATAATGTATGCTTCAAATCCTCAAAGAATCTCATTGCTAGAATTTGAAATGTGGCAGAAAGCTCAATAGAGTAATAAGAGTTTTTCTTTAAGTTTCTATAAGAAAACATTCAGTACGTTTCTGAAAACCACAGAACAAAAGGAGAAAAGTGAAGACAAATGGAAAATGAGAGTAAAAAGGATTGGTAAGGAAAGAAATGCAGAGGAGGTTGGTAGGTTTAGTCCTTGCCAGCTATGACACAGAAGAGTAAGCAGGAGGAGAGCCAATGGGATAATAGATGCATAGTGACACTAGTATAGTCAAGAATGGATTGTGGTGTGTTTATTTGAGAGTGTTTGTGTGTATGTATATTGTGTACAGGCATCCACACTTTTGTATGTAGGTTCAATCTACCAAATGTGTACTTGCAGAGGACAAAGGTTCATGTCAGTTTTCTTCTTCAATTATTTCTCCAGCTTATGTATTTCAATACTTTGTAGGTTCTATTAATTTTTGAAATTCTGTTTATATATTGTCTGTGTAGACTTTTGTGAGTAAGTGTGTGTGTGTGTATGTGTATGTGTGTGTGTGTGTGTGTGTGCTTGTTCTTGTGCATTCAAATTCTACAAAGCACATGTGGAAGTCTGGGAACAACTAGCATGAGTTGGTTCTCTTCTGTCATCTGTCTGTCTAACAACTGACCTTTCACCTGGGTAATATTTCCAGCTGTCTTCCTTATTGTTTTGAATTTGTCTCTCGGGGGAGATTCTGGAGCTTAACTAAATCTGCTATACTGGCTAACCACCAAGATTCAGAAATCTCGTTTGTGTGTCTTCTCAACCCTGTCTCTCGTAAAATAGAAAAACAACATCACAAGTTTAGATTTTTCATATGGGTGATAAAGATAAGAACTCAGGTTCTTACATTTTCACAATACACTTTACAAAGTCATCTCTCAGTTTTTCAACAAGTTTCTTCTATAGTGAAATATTAGATCTATAGGAATACTAGGCTGAAGTCTATATGTTCTCTAGTAGGAGACATCTCAAGCCGCAGATAAAAAGGCAAAACCCAGGAATATAAAATGAATTTTCTTTATCAATATTTCTTGGATCTTTTTCATTATCACCTTTTCTCTTCCTTCATTCCAGCCCAGCATTAGTAGAAATGAGTAAACCTAATTACTACGAATATTAGTTATTTTTTTATTGATGTAAGAAAATATCCGATGAAAGAAGCTGAGAGGACTGAATGAGCCAGATTCAAGCTGACTCCATGACAGGCTGAAAACCAACAGTTTGGGAGAATAATCCAAATTTATGTTTCCAAGAACTGGAAAAGACTGAAAACAGTCAATTCCAGGAAAAAAAATACCACTTGCTGGCAGCCAATCAGGAAGATGCCTTACCACCTAGTCTGAGCCTACCTCATGGGCAACCAATCAGAAGCTGTAAAAGCTGACCCACCAGCTAGCCTGAGACAAGTATAATTAAGTAGCAAAAGTCCCCAAATCCCTCAGTGCTTTAACCAATCACAAAGGCAGCCATACTCCTGGAGATAGAGCTAATCAGTAATAGGAATGAAAGATAAAAGTCACCCATTCCTACCCTAACAGACTTAAAATTGACCCTGAAATTTCCACACCTTTGTCTTCCATCCTGATGAATGGTAGACCCCCCTCCCTGCTGGCAGGTTATCTACAAAATAAACACTCTTTCCTGTTGCATATTATTTGAATCTGGGGTATTCTTCCCAAATCATGGCCTCTTATGAAACTTGATGAATAAAAGGTTTATTTTGCCTCTCATTTGAAGACATTATCTATTTAACAGGGAGGACATGACTACAAACTGTGTGAAACTCATCTTAACATTGCATTACAAGCAGAGAAATGAATGCTGTGCTCGGCTCAACTTTCTCCTTTTTATTCTATTCATGACTGCAGCACATTGAATGGTGCAGTCCACATTCAGAGTATTCTCACCTTAGTTAGGACAGTCATAAGTCTCCCTTAGAGTCATTGTCTGGGATTGGTTTCCTAAGTGAATCTAAATCCTGTCATACTGACAATTAATATTAATGATTACATTATCATCCCTCAGTATTTGTATATCTTAAATTTTACTAGCATAATTTCAACATGAATTAAATACATTATGAAATGAGAAGAGCTGTTCTATACCATGTTGAGAATTAGAGAGCAGCCGAGTCACAGAGACGGATTTGATTTATTTTTTCACATCTTCATCACATACTTTTGCCTTACCTGTGTGGAGATATAGCAGAAGACATTCCTAAAGGAGAGGTATTGCCAAGGATCAGAGATTGTCATATAATAAGCAGCGTTTTAGGAATTTTGCTTTATAACACAGAAGTATGATCTCCATCTTAAACATCTCATGTGTTTATTGTGTTTTGTGAATTCAGTAGGTTCCCAATAGGATTTGCAAGTAAAAAGGGTCCTATTCAAGATACAGCAACATTTTAACGAACTGAAACACTGATTCTTTGTGAATTCAGGTAGTTCCCTATAGCATGCTCTAGTAATATGTGTCCTTTTAATATGTATCAAAATTTCGTGAGCCGAATCTACGTAACTTGGTGAATTCAGTTAGTTCCCAATAGGCCGCAATAGTAACAAGAGGAGAGTTCGGGATATAGAAAAATTTTCACGAATGGAATCATAATTTCTAGGCAAATTCACTGAGTTCCCAATGGGAAATACTTGTATGAGTGTACTTTTCAAGATGTAGCAATATTTTAAGGAACGGAATCTAAGTATCATGGTGGATTCAGTAGGAACCCAGTAGGATTCGCATGTAATAAGAGTGCTATTCAACTTACAGCAATATTTTAATGAACTGAAACACTGATTCTTTGAGAATTCAGGTAGTTCCCTATAGCAGGCTCTAGTAATATGTGTACTTTTAAAATTTTTTCAAAATTTATTGAGCTGAATCTAAGTAACTTGGTGAATTCAGTTAGTTCCCAATAGGCCGCAATAGTAACAAGT
Source organism: Rattus norvegicus (assembly GCF_021556685.1). Classification (NCBI taxonomy): domain Eukaryota; kingdom Metazoa; phylum Chordata; class Mammalia; order Rodentia; family Muridae; genus Rattus; species Rattus norvegicus. The sequence continues at coordinate 4,833,490 of NC_141535.1, read as the reverse complement.
CGACTGTTTGCGATATAGAAAAATTTTCACGAATGGAATGAAAATTTCTAGGCGAATTCAGTGAGTTCCCAAAGGGAGATGCTTGTATGAGTGTATTTTTCAAGATATAGCAACATTTTAACGAACGGAATCTAAGTATCATGGTGAATTCAGAAGGTTCCCAATAGGATTCGCATGTAATAAGGGTGCTATTCAAGATACAGCAACATTTTAACGAACTGAAACACTGTTTCTTTGTGAATTCAGGTAGTTCCCTATAGCAGGCTCTAGTAATATGTGTACTTTTAAAGATTTATCAAAATTTCGTTACCAGATTCTAAGTAATTTGGTGAATTCAGTTAGTTCCCAATAGGCCGCAATAGTAACAAGAGGACAGTTCGGGATATAGATAAATTTTCACAAATGGAATCATAATTTCAAGGCAAATTCAGTGAGTTCCCAATGGGAGATGCTTGGATGAGTGTACTTTTCAAGATATAGCAACATTTTAACGAACCGAATCTAATTATTATGGTGAATTCTTTAGGTTCCCAGTAGGATTCGCAGGTAATAAGGGTGCTATTCAAAATACAGCAACATTTTTTTTTGGTTCTTTTTTCTGAGCTGGGGACAGAACCCAGAGCCTTGTGCTTCCTAGGCAAGCGCTCTGCCACTGAGCCAAATCCCCAACCCCAGACAGCAACATTTTAAAGAACTGAAACACTGTTTCTTTCTTGAATTCAGGTAGTTCCCATTAGCAGGCTCTAGTAATACGTGTACTTTTAAAGAGTTATTAAAATTTCGTGAGCCAAATCTTAGTAACTTGGTGAATTCAGTTAGTTCCCAATAGGCCGCAATAGTAACAAGTGGACTGTTCGGGATATAGAAAAATTTTCACGAATGAAATAAAAAATTCTAGCCGAATTCAGTGACTTCCCTATGGGACATGCTTGTGTGAGTGTACTTTTCCAGATATAGCAACATTTTCACCAACGGAATCTAAGTATCATGGTGAATTCAGTAGGTTCCCAATAAGATATGCATGTAATAAGGGTGCTATTCAAGATACAGCAACATTTTAATGAACTGAAACACTGTTTCTTTGTGAATTCAGGTGGTTCCCTATAGCAGGCTCTAGTAATATGTGTACTGTTAAAGATTTATCAAAATTTTGTTACCCGAATCTAAGTAACTTGGTGAATTCAGTTAGATCCCTAGGCTGCATTAGTAACAAGAGGACAGTTCGGAATACAGAAATATTTTCAGGAATGGAATCATAATTTCTAGGCGAATTCAGTGACTTCCCAATGGGACATGCTTGTATGAGTGTACTTTTCAAGATATAGCAACATTTTAACGAACGGAATCTAAGTATCATGGTGAATTCAGTATTTTCCCAGTAGGATTCGCAAGTAATAAGGGTGCTATTCAATATACAGCAAAATTTTTACCAACTGAAACACTGTTTCTTTGTTTATTCAGGTAGTTCCCTATAGGAGGCTCTAGAAATATGTGTTCTTTTAAAGATTTATCAGATTTCGTGATCCGAATCTAAGTAACTTTGTGAATTCAGTTAGTTCAGAATAGGCCGCAATAGTAACAAGTGGACTGTTCACCTATAGAAAAATTTTCACGAATGGAATCAAAATTTCTAAACGAATTCAGTGAATTTCCAATATGACATGCTTGTTTGAGTGTACTTTTCAAGATAGAGCAATATTTTAACAAATGGAATGTAAATATTATGGTGAATTCAGTAGGTTCCCAAGAGGATTCACATGTACGTTTAAAGATTTATCAAATTTTCCTGAGCAGAATCTAAGTAATTTGGTGAATTCAGTTAATTCCCAATAGGCCGCAATAGTAAAAGTGGACTTTTCAGGATATAGAAAAATTTTCACGACAGGAATCAAAATTTTAGGCAACTTCAGCGAGTTCCCATTGGGACATGCTTGTATGAGTGTACTTTTCAAGATAGAGCAACATTTAACGAACTTAATCTCAGTATCATGGTGATTTCAGTAGGTTCCAAGAGGATTCACATGTAATAAGGGCGCTATTCAAGAAAGAGCAACAATTTAACAAACTGAAACACTGTTCCTTTGTGAATTCACGTAGTTCAAATTAGCAGGATCTAGTAATATGTGTACTTTTAAAGATTTATCAAAATTTCGTGAGCCAAATCTAAGTAACTTGGTGAATTCAGTTAGTTTCCACTAGGCCGCAATTGTAACAAGTAGACTGTTCGGGATATAGAAAAATTTTCACGAATGGAATCATAATTTCTAGGCGAATTCAGTGAGTTCCCAAAGGGAGATGCTTGTATGTCTGTTCTTTTCAAGATATAGCAACATTTTAACGAATGGAATCTAATTATCATGGTGAATACTTTAGGTTCACAATAGCATTTGCGTGTAATAAGGGTACTATTCAAGATACAGCAATATTTTTAGGAACTGAAAACTGTTTCTTTGTGAATTCAGGTAGTTCCCTGTAGCAGGCTCTAGTAATATGTGTACTTTCAAAGATTTATCAGAATTTCGTGATCCCAGTCTAAGTAACTTGGTGAATTAAGTTAGTTCCAAATAGGCCGCAAGAGTAACAAGTGGACTGTTCGGGATAAAGAAAAATTTTCACGAATGGAATAAAAAATTCTAGGCGAATTCAGTGAGTTTCCAATGGGACATGCTTGTATGAGTGTATTTTTCAAGATATAGCAATATTTTAACGAACGGAATCTAAGTATCATGGTGAATTCAGTAGGTTCCCAATGGGACATTTTGTATGAGTTTTTTTCTCAAGATATAGCAACATTTTAACGAACTGAAACATTGTTTCTTTGTGAATGTATACTTTTAAAGATTTATCATACTTACCTGAACCGAATCTATGTAACTTGGTGAATTAAGTTAGTTCCCAATAGTCTGCAATAGTAATAAGTGGACTCTTCGGGATATAGTTAAATTTTCACAAATGGAATCAAAATTTCTATGTGAATTCAGTGAGTTCCCAATAAGACATGCTTATATGAGTCTACTTTTCAAGATAGAGCAACATTTTAAGAAACGGAATGTAAATATCATGGTTAATTCTGTATGTTCCCAGTAGGATTCGCATGTAATAAGAATATTATTCAAGATACAGCAACATTTTAATGAAATGAAACATTGTTTTTTTGTGAATTCACATAGTTCCTATTAGTAGGCTCTAGTAATATGTGTACCTTTAAAGACTTATCAAAATTTTGTGAGCCGAATCTAAATAACTTGGTGAATTCTGTTTGTTCCCAAAAGGCCGCAGTAGTAAAAAGTGGAGTGTTCGGGTTATAGAAAAATTTTCACAAATGGAATCAAACTTTCTAGGAGAATTTAATGGTTTCCCAGTATGACATGCTTGTATGAGTGTTCTTTTCAAGATATAGCAACATTTTAACGAATGGAATCTAAGTATCATGGTGAATTCAGTAGGTTCCCAATAGGATTCACACGTAATAAGGGTACTATTCAAGATACAGCAACATTTTAACGAACTGAAACACTGTTTCTTTGTGAATTAACATAGTTCCCATTAGCAGGCTCTAGCAATATCTGTACCTTTAAAGATTTATCAAAATTTTGTGAGCCGAATCTAAGTAACTTGATGAATTCTGTTTGTTCCCAATAAGCCGCAATAGTAACACGTGGACCCTTCGGAATAGAGAAAAATTTTCACGAATGGAATCAAAATTTCTAGGCGAATTTAGTGAGTTTCAAATATGACATGCTTGTATGAGTGTACTTTTCAAGATAGAGCAACATTTTAACAAATGGAATGTAAATATCATGGTGAATTCAGTAGGTTCCTAATAGGATTCACATGTAATAAGGGTACTATTCAAGGTACAGTAACATTTTAATGAACTGAAACATTGTTTCTTTGTGAATTCAGGTAGTTCCGATTTGCAGGCTCTAGTAATATGTGTACTTTTAAAGATTTATCAAAATTTGTGAGCAGAATCTACGAAAATTGGTGAATTCAGTTAGTTCCCAATAGGCCGCAATAGTAAAAGTGGAGTTTTCAGGATATAGAAAAATTTTCACAAATGGATTCAAAATTTCCAGGTGAATTCAGTGAGTTCCCAATGGGACATTCTTGTATGAGTATATTTTTCAAGATATAGCAATATTTTAACGAACTGAAACATTGTTTCTTTGTGAATTCAGGTAGTTCCCAGTAGCAGGCTCTAATAATATATGTAGTCTTAAAGATTTATCATAATTACCTGAACTGAATTTACGTAACTAGGTGAATTCAGGTAGTTCCCAATAGGCTGCAATAGTAATAAGAGGACTGTTCGGGATATAGTAAAATTTTCACGAATGGAATCAAAATTTCTAGGCGAATTCAGTGAGTTTCAAATACGACATGCTTGTATGAGTGAACTTTTAAAGATAGAGCATCATTTTAACAAATGGAATGTAAATATCATAGTGAATTCAGTAGGTTCCGAATAGGATTCGCATGTAATAAGGGTACTATTCAAGATACAGTAACATTTTAATGAACTGAAACATTCTTTCTTTGTGAATTCAGGTAGTTCCAATTAGCAGGCTCTAGTAATATGTGTACTTTTAAAGATTTATCAAAATTTGTGAGCAGAATCTTAGTAACTTGGTGAATTCAGTTAGTTCCGAGTAGGCCGCAACAATAACAAGTGGACTTTTCGGAATATAGAAAATGTTTACAAATGGAGTCAAAATTTTAGGCGAATTCAGTGAGTTCCCAATGGGACATGCTTGTATGAGTGTACTTTTCAAGATATAGCAACATTTTAACAAACGGAATCTAAGTAACATGGTGATTTCAGTAGGTTCCCAGTAGGATTCGCATGTAATAAGGGTGCTATTCAAGATACAGCAACATTTTAACGAATTGAAACACTGTTTCTTTGAGAATTCAGGTAGTTCCCATTAGCAGGCTCTAGTAATATGTGTACTTTTAAAGATTTATCATAATTACTTGAGCCGAATGTAAGTAACTTGATGAATTCAGTTAGTTCCCAGTAGGCCGCAATAGTAACAAGTGGACTTTTCGGGATATAGAAAATTTTTTAGGAATGGAATCAAAATTTTAGGCGAATTCAGTGAATGCCCAATGGGACATGCTTTTATGAGTGTGCTATTCAAGTTATAGGAACATTTTAATGAAAGGAATAAGTATCATGGTGAATTCAGTAGGTTCCCAATAAGATACGCATGTAATAAGGGTGCTATTCAAGATACAGCAACATTTTAATGAATTGAAACACTGTTTCTTTGTGAATTCAGGTGGTTCCCATTTGCAGGCTCTAGTAATATGTGTGCTTTAAAGATTTATCAAAATTTCATGAGCCGAATCTAAGTAACTTGCTGAATTCAGTTAGTTCCCAATAGGCTGCAATAGTAATAAGTGGACTCTTCGGGATATAGAAAAATTTTCACGAATGGAATCAAAATTTCTAGGTGAATTAAGTGACTTCCCAATGGGACATGCTTATATGAGTGTACTTTTTAAGATATAGCATCATTTTAACGACTAGATTCTAAGTATCATGGTGAATTCAGTGGGTTCCTTATAGAATTCGCATGTAATAATAGTACTATTCAAGATACAGCAACATTTTAACGAACTGACACACTGTTTCTTTGTGAATTCAGGAAATTCCCATTAGCAGGCTCTAGTAATAAGTGTACTGTTAAAGATTTATCAAATTTCGTGAACCCAATCTAAGTAACCCGGTGAATTCAGTTAGTTCCCAGTAGGCTGCAATAGTAACAAGTGAAATGTTCGGGATATAGAAAAATTTTCATGAATGGAATCAAAATTAGTAGACGAATTCAGGGAGTTCCCAATGAGCCATGCTTATATGAGTGTGCTTTTCAAGATATAGCATCATTTTTACGAACGAAATCTACGTATCATGGTGAATTCAGTAGGTTCCCAAAAGGATTCGCATGTAATAAGAGTACTATTCAAGATACCGCCAAATTTTAACGAACTGACACACTGTTTCTTTGTGAATTCAGGTAGTTCCCATTTGCAGGCTCTAGTAATATGTGTGCTTTAAAGATTTATCAAAATTTCATGAGCCGAATGTAAGTAATTTGGTGAATTCAGTTAGTTCCGAATAAGACACAATAGTAACAAGTGGACTGTTCGGGATATAGATAAATTTTCAGGAAAGGAATCAAAATTATTAGGCAATGTCAGTGAGTTCCCAATGGGACATGCTTGTATGAGTGTGCTTTTCAAGATATAGCATCATTTTTACGAACGAAATCTACGTATCATGGTGAATTCAGTAGGTTCCCAATAGGATTCGCATGTAATAAGGGTACTATTCAAGATACAGCAATATTTTAACGAACTGACACAATGTTTCTTTGTGAATTCAGGTAGTTCCTATTTGCAGGCTCTAGTAATATGTGTGCTTTAAAAAGTTATCAAAATTTCATGAGCCGAATCTAAGTAACTTGCTGAATTCAGTTAGTTCCCAATAGGCCGCAATAGTAATAAGTGGACTCTTCAGGATATAGAAAAATTTTCACGAATGGAATCAAAATTTCTAGGTGAATTAAGTGACTTCCCAATGGGACATGCTTGTATGAGTGTACTTTTTAAGATATAGCATCATTTTAACGACTAGATTCTAAGTATCATGGTGAATTCAGTGGGTTCCTTATAGGATTCGCATGTAATAAGGGTACTACTCAAGAACTGAACTGAAACACTATTTTTTGTGAATTCAGGTAGTTCCCATTAGCAGGCTCTAGTAATATGTGTACTTTTAAAGAATTTTCAAAATTTCATGAGTCGAATCTAAGTAACTTGGTGAATTCATTTAGTTCCAAAAGGCCGCAATCATAACAGGTGGAGTGTCCGGGATATAGAAAAATTTTCACGAATGGAATCAAAATTTCTAGGCGAATTCAGTGAGTTCCCAAAGGGACATGCTTGTATGAGTGTGCTTTTCAAGATATAGCAACATGATATATATATAGAAACACAGTGTTTCTTTGTGAATTCAGGTAGTTCCCTATAGCAGGCTCTAGTAATATCTGTACTTTTAAAGATTTATCAAAATTTCATGAGCCGAATCTAAGTAACTTGGTGAATTCAGTTAGTTCCGAATAGGACACAATAGTAACAAGTGGACTGTTCGGGATATAGATAAATTTTCAGGAAAGGAATCAAAATTACTAGGCAAAGTCAGTGAGTTCCCAATGGGACATGCTTGTGTGAGCGTGCTTTACAAGATATAGCAACATTTTAACCAACGGAATCTAAGTATCATGGTGAATTCAGTAGGTTCCCAATAGGATTCACATGTAATAAGGGTACTATTCAAGAAACAGTAATATTTTAACGAACTGACACAATGTTTCTTTGTGAATTCAGGAAGTTCCCATTAGCAGGCTCTAGTAATAAGTGTACTGTTAAAGATTTATCAAATTTCGTGAACCCAATCTAAGTAACCTGGTGAATTCAGTTAGTTCCTAATAGGCTGCAATAGTAACAAGTGGACTGTTCGGGATATAGAAAAATTTTCATGAATGGAATCAAAATTTCTAGGAGATGTTAATGAGAACCCAATATGACGTGCTTGTATGAGTGTACTTTTCAAGATAGAGCAACATTTTAACAAACAGAATCTAAGTATCGTGGAGAATTCAGTGCGTTACCTATTGGATTCGCATGTAATAAGGTACTGTTCAAGATACAGCAACATTTTAACGAACTGAAACACTCTTTCTTTGTGAATTCAGGTAGTTCCCATTAGCAGGCTCTAGTAATATGTGTATTTTAATGATTTATCAAAATTTCGTGAGCCGAATCTAATTAAGTTGGTGAATTCAGTTAGTTCCCAATAGGCCGCAATGGTAACAAGAGGAGAGTTTGGGATATAGAAAAATGTTCACGAATTGAATCCTAATTTCTAGCCGAATTCAGTGAGTTCCCAATGGTACATGCTTTTTTGATTGTACTTTTCTAAATAAAGCAACATTTTAAGGAACGGAATCTAAGTATCATGGTGAATTCAGTAGTTTCCCAAAAGGATTCGCATGTAATAAGGGTACAATTCAAGATACAGCAACATTGTAACGAACTGAAACACTGTTTCTTTGTAAATTCACGTAGTTCCCATTAGTAGGCTCTACTAACATGTGTACTTTTAAAGATTTGTCAAAATTTCTTGAGCCGAATTTAAGTAACTTGGTGAATTCGGTTAGTTCCCAATAGGCCGCAATAGTAACAAGTGAACTGCTCGGAATATAGAAATGTTTTCACTAATGGAATCAAAAATTCTAGGTGAATTAAGTGACTTCTCAATGGGATATGCTTGTATGAGTGTATTTTCAAGATATAGTAACATTTTTACGAACAGATTCTAAGTATCATGGTGAATTCAGTGGGTTCCTAATAGGATTCGCATGTAATAAGTGTACTATTCAAGATACAGCAAGATTTTAACGAACTGAAACACTGTTTCTTTGTGAATTCAGGTAGTTCCCATTAACAGGCTCTAGTAATATGTTTACTTTTAAAGATTTATCAAATATCGTTAGCCGAATCTAAGTAACTTGGTGAATTTGGTTAGTTCCCAATAGGCTGCAATAATAATAAGTGGACTGTTCAGGATATAGAACAATATTCAGGAATTAATCAAAATTTCTAGACGAATTCAGTGAGTTCCCAATGGGACATGCTTGTATGAGTGTGCTTTACAAGATATAGCAACATTTTAACGAACGGAATCTAACTATCATGGTGAATTCTGTAAGTTCCCAATAGGATTTGCATGCAATAAGGGTACAGCAACATTTTAAGGAACGGAAACACTGTGTCTTTGTGAATTCAGGTAGTTCCCATTAGCAGGCCCTAGTAATATCTGTACTTTTAAAGATTTATCCAAATTTCTTTAGCCGAATATAAGTAACTTGGTCAATTCGGTTAGTTGCCCGTAGGCCACAATAGTAATAAGTGGACTGTTCCGGATATAGAAAAATTTTCACGAATGGAATCAAAATTTCTAGGCGAATTCAGTGACTTCCTAATGGGACAGGCTTGTATGAGTGTACTTTTCAAGATATATCAACATTTTAACGAACAGAATCTAAGTATCATGGTGAATTCAGTGGGTTCCCAATAGGTTTCGCGTGTATTAAGTGTACTATTCAAGATACGGCAACATTTTAATGAACTGAAACATTGTTTCTTTGTGAATTCAGGTAGTTCCCATTAGCAGGCTCTAGTAAGATGTGTACTTTTAAACATTTATCAAAATTTCGTGAGCCGAATCTAAGTAACTTGGTGAATTCAGTTTGTTCCCAATAGGCCGCAAGAGTAACAAGTGGACGGTTCGGGATATAGAAACATTTTCACGAATGGAATAAAAAATTCTATGGGAAAACAGTGAGTTCCTATTGGAACATGCTTGTATGAGTGTACTTTTCAAGATATAGCAACATTTTAAGGAACGGAATCTAAGTATCATGGTGTTTTCAGTGGGTTCCCTATAGGATTCGCATGTATTAAGTGTACTATTCAAGATACAGCAACATTTTAACGAAATGAAACACTATGTCATTTTGAATTCAGGTAGTTCCCATTAGCAGACTCTAGTAATATGTGTACTTTTAAAGATTTATCAAAATTTCGTGAGCCGAATGTAAGTAACTTGGTGAATTCAGTTAGTTCCCAATAGGCCGCAATAGGAACAAGTGGACTGTTCGGGAATTTTGATAAATCTTTAAAAGTACACATATTACTAGAGCCTGCTATATGGAACTACCAGAATTCACAAAGAAACAGTGTTTCAGTTCGTTAAAATATTGCGGTATCTTTAATAGTACCCTTAATACATGCGAATCCTATTGGGAACCCACTGAATTCACCATGATATTTAGATTCCATTCGTTAAAATGTTGGTATTTCTTGAAAAGCACACTCATACAAGCATGTCGCATTGGGAACTCACTGAATTCATCTAGAAATTCTGAATACATTCCTGAAAATTTTTCTATATCCCAAACAGTCCACTTATTACTATTGTGGCCTATTGGGAACTAACCAAATTCACCAAGTTACTTAGTCTCAGATCATGATATTTTGACAAATCTTTAAAAGTACACATATTACTAGAGCCTGCTAATGGGAACTACCAGAATTCACAAAGAAACAGTGTTTCAGTTCTTTAAAATTTTGCTGTATCTTGAATAGTACCCTCATTTCATGGGAATCCTACTGGGAATCTATTGTATTAAAAATGATACTTAGATTCCGTTTGTTAAAATGTTGCTATATCTTGAAAAGTGCACTCATACAAGCATGTCCCATTGGGACCTCCATGAATTCGCCTAGAAATTTTGATTCCATTTCTGAAAATTTTTCTTTATCTTGAACATTCCACCTGTTACTATTGCGGCCTATTGGGAACTAACTGAATACAACAAGTTACTTAGATTCGGCTCACGATATTTTGATAAAACTTTAATATTACACATATTACTAAAGCCTGCTAATAGGAACTACCCGAATTCACAAAGAAACAGTGTTTCAGTTCATTAAAGTTTTGCTGTATTTGAATAGTACCCTTTATTACAAGCGCATCCTATTGGGAACCTACTGTATTCACCATGATACTTATATTCGGTTCGTGAAAATGATGCCAAATCTTGAAACATACACTTATATAAACAAGTCCTATTGGAACTGAATAAATTCGCATAGAAATTTTGATTCCATTTAGAAAATTTTTCTATATCCTGAAAAGTTCACTTATTACTATCTTGGCCTAGTGGGAACTGAGTTCGCCAAATAACTGAGATTCGGCTCGTGAAAATTTTGATAAAGCTTGAATGTACACTTCTTGCTATAGCCTGCTAATAGGAACTGCCTGAATTCACAAAGAAACTGTATTTCCGTTCGTCAAAATTTTGCTGTATCTATATAGTACCCTTATTAGAAGCGCATCCTATTGGGAATTCACTGAATTCACCATGAAACTTAGATTCGGTTCCTGAAAATGATGCTATATCTTGAAAAGTACACTTATACAAGCATGTCCCATTTGGAACTCACTGAATTTGCCTAGAAATTTTGATTCCATTTTTGAAAATTTTTCTATATCCCGAAAAGACCACTTTTTACTATCGCGGCCTATTGGGAACTAACTGAATTCACCAAGCAAATGACATTTGGCTAGTGAAAATTTGATCAATCTTTTGAAGTACACTTCTTATGAGAGGCTGCTAATGGGAACTACCTGAATTCACAGAGACACTGTGTTTCAGTTCGTTAAAATGTTGCTGTATCTTGAATGGTACCATTATTACAAGCGCATCCTATTGGGAACCTACTGAATTCACCATGATACTTAGATTCGGTTCGTGAAAATGATGCTATATCTTGAAAAGTACACTTATACAAGCATGTTTTATTGGGAACTGAGTAAATTCGCATAAAATTTTGATTCCATTTGTGAAAATTTTCCTATATCCTGAAAAGTCACTTATTTCTATCGTGGCCTATTGGGAACTAACTGAGTTCGCCAAATAACTGAGATTCAGCTCGTCAAAATTTTGATAAATCTTTAAAAGTACACTAATTACTAGAGCCTGCTATTGGGAACTACCTTAATTCACTAAGAAACTGTTTTTCCGTTCCTTCAAATTTTTCTTTTTTCTTTTTTTTTATTTTTGGTTCTTTTTTTCGGAGCTGGGGACCGAACCCAGGGCCTTGTGCTTCCTAGGCAAGGGCTCTACCGCTGAGCTAAATCCCCAACCCCTCAAATTTTTCTATATCTAAATAGTACCCTTATTACAAGTGCATCCTATTCGGAACCTACAGAATTCACCATGATACTTAGATTTGGTTCGTAAAAATGATGCTATATATTGAAAAGTACACTTATACATGCATGTCCCATTGGAAAGTCAGTGAATTCGCCTAGATTTTTTGATTTCATTAGTGAAAATTTTTCTAATCCCAAAAAGAACACTTTTTATTTTCGCGGCCTATTGGGAACTAACTGAATTCACCAAGAAAATGAGATTCGGCTAGTGAAAATTTGATAAATCTTTAAAAGTACACTTCTAACTAGAGACTGCTAATGGGGAACTTTTTCTATTAAAAATGTTTTATTTTATTTTAATAATATGCATGTGTATGTAGTAGCTGCTTGGTGGTAATGGTGGGTATGCACACATGTGAATGAAGTTGCTGGCATCCAGAGAGTGTGTCTGAGCTCTTGGAGCTGAGTCAATTGGTTGTTAGCTGCTAGATGTGTTTGCTTTGGCCAAACTCTGATCCTCTGCAAGAGTATTGTGTTCTCTTCTCTACTGAAGCATCTCTTCCGTCCTGGAAAAAACTTTTTTGTTCATTTTGCTTGTTTGTTATTTTTTTGTTTGTTTGTTTGTTTTTTTCTTGGAAACAGGTTCTAACTATGTGTTAGTTTTCTGTCTAAGCTCCACCCCCACAGTTACTTGGTAACAGCCAGGTATGCCTGGCACTATAAAAGGAGCCGCTTGTCCCCTCCTCATTCTCTTACTCTCTTCCTTTCTTGCTTCTTGTTCTTGCCCTGCTTCCCCTCTTCCCCTTTGTCCCTTCTCTCCCCATTCTCCTTCCCCCTTCCCTCCACATGCACATGGCCGGTCTTTACTCCTCTCCTCTTCTACTCTTCTCTCATTAAACATTTCTACAGGGAACCTTGTCCCGTTGTGGTTTGTCTGGACATGAAATGAGATTTCTACCCCAATATTATGTAGTCCTGGCTGGCCTGAAACACTCTTTGCTACCCAATCACATGTACAGTTAATGGCAATTTAATATATTTTCATGATAATATTTGAGTATGTGAAACAAGATTCTTGTTGGTTTCAATGAAATATGAACGTGTACATATGAATATGCTCTCCATGTTTATGTCAGCTCAATCTAGGCTATAGTCATCATAAAGGAGGGAACCTCGATTAAGAAAATGTCTCCGTATAAGATCAGGTTGTAATCAAGCTTATAGGGTGTTATTTCAGTGATCTATACAGAAGGGCCCAGGTTGTTGTGGTTGTGACCACCCCTGGCCTGTTGGTCCTGGGCTGTATAAGAAAGCAAGCTGAGGAAGGCAGTAAGCAGCACCACTGGTTGACCACTGTCCCAGTTCCTGCTTCTAGGTTGCTACCATGTTTGGGTTCCTTTCCCAAGTTCCTTCAGTGATGGATTACCAAGTGGAAGTGTAAGGCAAATACACTCTTTCCTCTGCAACTTGCTTCAGTGTTTCATCAGAGTGATAATAACCCTAACTAGGGCAATGAGTATCAATGCAAGTGTGGAGAAATGTATCACTTGCCTTGTATTTGGCCTTTTAGAAGAAGTTTTCGGGGGTTTAATTTCCAGAAAACATGATTTGTTTACTTCTAGTTTGTTATTTCTTTTTTAAAATTAATTTATTTATCTTATGTATGTGAGTATACTGTCACTCTCTTCAGACACACCAGAAGAGGTCATCAGATCTCATTACAGATCTGATCTGAGCTACCATGTGGTTGCTGGGAATTGAACTCAGGACCTCTGGAAGAGCAGTCACGGCTCTTACCCACTGAGACATCTCTCCAGCCTCAGTTCTTATTGGTAATATAGAGATCAGTATATTTGGAAGATTCTTCAACTCCAGTTCTCATTTCTTTCGTGTGGTATTTGTTAAAATTATGGCTGTTCTTCAGCCACTCCTCTGGAGTTGACAGATTATTCTCAGAGAGAAAAGAATCCCATTGGGGAGAAGTAGCAAGTATTTGTAAATTTTGTTCTCTTCAGATATTTATTTCACTAATTTCCACTACTTGGGAAGTGACATTGCCTTGGGACAATTTTATATAGAAAACAAAGTTTTAGTTTCTTGTGGGGCTTGCTTGGTTTTGCATTTTTCCTTAATTATTGACACCATACCCACAGCCTCTTCAATGATAGGCGAGTGCTGCACCCCTGATGCATATCCATAGCCTTAGCGTCTCTCTCAGTGTCAGACTTTATACCCTCCTTTTTACACCATCAATAAGGATTTTCTCCCTGGCTTTTCACAGCAGAAACTTTGGTGACCATACCGTGCTCTTAAATGAATAATCAAATGAATTGTTATTATTTTTTATTTCTCACTTATTTTTCTTTTATTTGTTCATATTTTTAAGAAATGAGACTAGGGTTCTGTAGTTGAGGCTGGTCCTGAGTTCATTATATAGATGGGGCTGGCCTTGAACTTCTGATTCTCCTCATTGTACCTCCCAGACACTGAAATTCAAGGTGTAATACACCATACCTGACTTTAAGTTTGAAGATAGATTCTGTTATTTGTAGAGAAATGGCAGGAGGACACTGTTCCCAGCTTGCCAGCTTGTAGGCAACCTAGGGTCTTTGTCATTCTAAGCAAACTGAGACAAAGGAAGCAGACTTTCTCAAGCAGAGAATCCTGGTGCTCTGCCAAGTAAGCTCCAAACCTGAGGAAGAGACCTTCTTGTTGCTTTTCCTATGAGAAAGTAACTTTGTTTATAGTTTAATAGACATCTTGATGGGAAGCATGGTGGTGAGCAGAAGTAGAGAGAGCAGACTGGGTAAACAACATTCTTTACCTCTCAAAGCTTCCCTCCTGGGACAGGCTTCTTCCAGCAAGGCCATTCCTCTTAATCCCTTCCAAACAGCACCACCAGCTAAGTTTCTAAATATCTGTGTCTGTGAGGACATTCTCATGCATATGACTACATGTTGTTACATTTAATGACTGCCACATACACATTAGCAGAATGTTCAAATCATTTGCTGTTAAAAGTACGTGTATAGATTCAGAGTTTCTTTGAACCAGTCATTATGCAATAGGAATTTCTTTGGCTCTTAAGGGATGAAGACTAGCAAATAAACCTCTTAAGGAGAATTTATGAGATACATTTGGCAATTCTGGGCTTGATGAGGAACACACCATGGAACACCCTGGTACCCGCCTAGAGCAAATTTAAGAGCAAAGTCCACAGAATTAGTAATTTATTCTCAGGGCCTTTTACATATGCCCCTAAAACATTTAAATTGTCTTTCTCCCTCCTAGGACTTAGGTGACAACGTCCATGTGTCTTTAGCCATTTTTCATGTATATAATATGTTGTTAATACAAATGTAAGAAAGAGAAACCAAATCAAAAGGCATTTCAAAAACTAGGAGTCATGTGTGTGGGTAAAATATGTTTTAAGATTAAAGATTCTTATAAATCTTACCAAAGCTAGTTTGACTTTGATAGTGAAGGCTTCATATAATAGTCTTTGTTATATTCTTAGAGAATTACAGAACGCAATGTAAATGTTGCATTAATTTATGAAAATTAATGCAGTGGTGGCCTAACTTGTACCTAGAAAAATTTAATTGTGCCTCTTTTGATCCAACAATGACTTAACTAGCTGACTAGTTAGTCCCTAAGCTGGAAGCTTGAGACATGCCAGGATCTGGTAATCTTGGTGTTGTATAGTAGAGTTAAGTGTTGCATTAAGAATGCCAGTGTTTTCTGTCCTCTGACCTTGTCTTTCCTTCTCTGCCCTCATGGACCTGCTCTTGTCTGCCTGCTTCTACCCAGTCTCCAGGCCCTCACCCCTCGCCAATCCTTCTTACCCCTGATCCCTTGCATGTAATCATTTCTCAAGAGCACATCTTGGCATGGGTCTGCAGTAAGTAATACTCCCTTAATGTATTTTGTTTCAACCTCATGTATTAAATTTGTTATCACACTAACAAGTCCTTTATGTAGATCTTTTAATGAACTTCTTGGGGGTGCATTTTGTTTAGCAGATGTGTTATATTATGTGTGTTTTCTTGAGTGGCTTGTATGACACAGTTTAAGAGTCATTTTAGGTCAGATGACAAAGGGAATATTTTAGTAGATTGTTTAACTAATTAATGGTAACAAGTAAGTGACAGTTGGATTTATTGATGTTTTATGCAAAGTGGATGTTAAGTGTTATTCAGGAGGGCATAGATTCACCATTGACCCCGATTACAAGTAGAAAGTTGGAAAGTGTTTAAATATGAGACTAAAAGTGTAGGAAGGATGTTCTCTGGACAGACTGGACTGATAAAGCAACCTGAAAATAACACATTTTGATAAGGCTTACTTGGAATTATACTTTTGTCTTTCATTAATTGGACATTTGAGTTTTCAAATATCCCATTTCCCTTGATAAAATATCAATGAAGAGTACGTTATGGTATAAAACTGACTTTTTTTTCTCTCTCCATACAGAATCTCTGCCTACCATGAGGCAGTCTTGTTGGAGGACGAAATCTGAAAATCATGGATGGGAAAAAGGCTGTGTTTTAATGAATAAAGATATTTACATATCCAGATAATTTTTGTTCATTTTAGTTTACAATATGATTTCAGGTAGAATATATTTTCACTGTTCAAAAATTCTAACCTTTAAAGTTAATTTTACTCTCAAAAATTTTGTTCAGAGGAAGTAGATATTCTTGCACAGAACAATTCAATATATTTTTGTTTAGCTCAGCATTGCTCGTAATTCTGAGAATTAGGAAAAACATATAAGTATCTAGTACATAGTGTTATTAGTTAATCTTCTGTACATAGCACAATATATTCTTTTATGTTTCTAATTTTTGAAAAATACAAAGAACAGATAAAATTTACTAATCAGTAAAAGTAAGTTGTTTGCAGTTTGGACAAAGTATACCACTAGCTGTCACCTATAGCTTCACTTTAAAGGCAAACTAATCTCTACTATATTAATCCTGCCAATCCATGAGTTTGGGAGATCTTTCCATCTTCTGAGATCTTCTTCAATTTCTTTCTTCAGAGGCTTGAAGTTCTTATCATACAGGTCTTTCTCTTGCTTGGTTAGAGTCACAGCAAGGTATTTTGTATTATTTGGGACTATTATGAAGGGTGTCATTTCCCTAATTTCTATCTCTGCTTGTTTCTCTTTTGTGTAGAGAAAGGCTACTGATTTGTTTGAGTTACTTTTATACCCAGCCACTTTGCTGAAGGTGTTTATCAGGTTTAGTAGTTCTCTGGTGCAACTTTTGGGATCACTCAAGTATACAATCTTATTGTCTGCAAATCGTGATATTTTGACTTCTTCCTTTCCAATCTGTATCCCTTTGATCTCCTTTTGTAGTCTGATTGCTCTGGCTAGAACTTCATGAACTATATTGAATAAGTTGGGAGAGAGTGGGCAGCCTTGTCTAGTCCCTGATTTTAGTGGGGTTGCTTCACGTTTCTCTCCGTTTAGTTAAATACTAGCTACTTGTTTGCTGTATATGGCTTTTACTATCTTTAGGTATGGGCCTTGAATTCTTGTTCTTTCCAGGAACTTTATCATACAGGGGTGTTGTATTTTGTCAAATGCTTTCTCAGCCTCTAATGAAATGATCATGTGGTTTTATCTTTCAGTTTGTTTATATAGTGGATTACGTTGATACTTTTTCTTGTGTAAAATCATCCCTGCATCGCTGGAATGAAGCCTACTTGATCATGATGGATGATTGTTTTGATATGCTCCTGGATTCGGTTTGCAAGAATTTTATTGAGTATTTTGTGTTGATATTCATAAGGGAAATTGGTCTAAAGTTCTCTTTCTTTGTTGGATCTTTGTATGGTATAGGTAGGTATAAGAGTAATTGTGGCTTCATAGAAGGAATTCGATAGTCCTCCACCTGTTTCAATTTCATGGAATAGTTTTGATAGTATTGGTATGAGGTCTTCTATGAAGGTCTGATAGAATTCTACACTGAACCAATCTGGACCTGGGCTCTTTTTGATTGGGAGACTTTTAATGACTGCTTCAGATTCAATGCAATCCCCATCAAAATTCCAAGCCAATTCTTCATGGAGTTAGAACAACGTTCAAATTCATGCGGAATAACAAAAAAGCCCAGGGGAGATAAAACTATCCTCAACAATAAAAAGACTTCTGGGGAAATCACTATCCCTGAACTCAAGCAGTATCACAGAGCAATAGTGATAAAAACTGTATGGTATTGGTATAGAGACAGACAGATAGACCAGTGGAATAGAATTGAAGAGCCAGAAGTGAACCCATACACCTATGGTCACTTAGTTTTTGACAAAGGAGCCAAGAAAAAAGATAACATTTTCAGAAAATGGTGCTGGTTCAAATGTAGGTAAGCATGTAGAACAATGCAGATCTAACCATTCTTATCACCCTGTACAAAGTTTAAGTCCAAGTGGATCAAGGACCTCCACATCAAACCAGATACATCCAAACTTATAGAAGAAGAAGTGGGGAAAAACCTCGAACACATAGGCACTGGAGAAAATTTTCTGAACAAAACACCAATAGCTTATGCTCTAAGATCAATAATTGACAAATGGGATCTCATAAATCTGCAAAGCTTCTGTAAGGCAAAGGACACATTTGTAAGGACAAAATGACAACCAACAGATTAGGAAAAGAACTTTACTAATCCTACGACCAACAGAGGGCTTGTATCCAAAATATACAAAGAACTCATGAAATTAGACTGCAGGGAGACAAGAAACCGTATTAAAAAATAGGGTTCAGAGCTAAACAAAGAATTCACAGCTGAGGAATGCTGAATGGCTGAGAAACACCTAAAGAAATGTTCAACATCCTTAGTCATAAGGGAAATGAGATCAAAACAACCCTGAGATTCCACCTCACACCAGTGACTGGCTAAGACCAAAAACTCAGGTGACAGCAGATGCTGGTGAGGATGTGGAGAAAGAGGAACACTCCTCCATTGTTGGTGGGATTACAGACTGGTACAACCATTCTGGAAATCAGTCTGGATGTTCCTCAGAAAATTGGACATTGAACTACCTTAGGACCCAGCTATAACTCTCTTGGGCAGATACCCAAAAGATACCCTAACACATAACAAAGATACTTGCTCCACTCTGTTTAAAGCAGCGTCATTTATAATAGCCAGAAGCTGGAAAGAACCCAGATGCCCTTCAACAGAGGAATGGATACAAAAAAATGTGGTACATCTACACAATGGAATACTACTCAGCTATCAAAAACAATGACTTTAAGAAATTCAGGGGCAAATGGATGGAACTCGAAAATATCATCCTGAGTGAGGTAAGCCAATAACAGAAAAACACACATGGTATGTACTCATTGATAAGTGGATATTAACCCAAATGTTTGAATTAGCCTATATGCACAGAACACATGAAACCCAAGAAGGATGACCAAAATACGAATGCTTCACTCCTTTTAAAAGGGGAACAAGATAACCTTTGGAAGGGAATAAGGGAGGCAAAGTTTAGAATAGAAACTGAAGAAACACCCATTCAGAGCCTGCCCCACATGTGGCCCATACATATACAGCCACCAAACTAGGTAAGATGGATGAAGCAATGTAGTGCAGGCTGACAGGAACTGGATGGAGATCTCTGCTGAAAGACAGACCCAGAATACAGCAAATACATAGGTGAATGCCAGCAGCAAACTGAACTGAGAATGTGACCCCCATTGCAGGAATCTTAGAAAAGACTTAAAAAGCTTGAAGGGGCTTGAGATCCCATATGAACAACAATGCCAACCAACCAGAGCTTCCAGGGACTAAGCCTGTACCCAAAGAGTATACATGGACTGACCCTGTGCTCCAACTGCATAGGTAGCCTTGAATAGTCTTGTAAGAGCACCAGTGGAAGGGGAAGCCCTTGGTCCTGCCAAGGCTGAATCCCCAGTGAATGTGATTGTTGGGGGGAGGGTCGTAATGGGGGAGGGTGGGGAGGGGAGCACCCATATAAAAGGTGAGGGGAAGTGGTTAGGGGGATTTTGTCCTGGAAACCAGGAAAGGGAATAACAATTGAAATGTAAGTACGAAATACCCAAGTTAATAAAGATGGAGAAAAAAAGGCAAACTAATCAAAATAGTGTAAAAAAATGAATTTTTATTTGTAAGTGTGCTGCGATTTTAAAGTTATTTTTGTGGCAGGGAGTTGTACCTACTGTTTACTGGAATGTCTTTTCTTGGTTGTAGAATGAGCACCTGGCTGCCTTGTTCTAGAAGCTGGAGGAACCGTTTGTTCTGTTAAGCAGGAGGATGGAACACTGCAATGTTTAGAGGAAGTGCTATCTATATTAATGGTTAGAGATGTTGAGTGCTTTTTACTGGTTTTGTGCCCAATTTTATCATGAACGTTTTAAGATTAAGAAAATTTTGTTTTAATCTTCAATTGCTTATAGTCTGACTTATTTGCTTTTCTGTTACTATAGTGAAATAACATGACCAAGTCAGTTTATGGAAGAGTTTATTTTGGTTGTGCCAGTTTTAGGACCTGTACTATCATATTTTGGAACACCAGGGGGAATATTAGAAGTAATATTATTATAACGTAGTGTTATCCTAATAGTTGGGTTATAGTAATCCTTATTAACAATCTCTGGTTATTCTAAGTCAGTAATTTTCCTTATGAGATAATATTTACTTTCACCTCCATAAATATAATAGTCATGCGGCAAAACTAGTAACAGCTAATGATGAAAGAAAAATTCCCTGTGTATATAGACTTTGGTTTTTTTGTGAACTTCTTTTTGAAATATGTCGAATTATAACAGCAGTATTGTTGGTATCAGGAATTCCCTTGAGCAGCGACACCATTTGGTAACTGTTGACATGGAAACAGCCCTACATTCCCAGTATTCCTTTGGCCCAAATCCCAATTCCACGTGGGAGTAGTTATGTCATATTCCAAATGAAAGGCAGACTTCTTCTGCCCTCATGCTCTCTCTTCTCTTCATTCTTTTCTCTTCTTTCTCTCGCCCTTTTCCCTTTCTTGTTCTCCCATTAAATCTCACCAAGTGGAACTGTGTTAGTTTTGTGTGCTTTATTTGGATGGGTGTGGTGGGTATTTTATTACAACGAGATTTTAATAACAACAAGTATGATAATTTAAGAGCTTGGAAGTCAGACTGACTGGAAATAAATTCCAATTTGGGCACTCACCAGATGTTGAACTTATATTACTAAAATAAAAGTTGTGGGTGATAGTAATTTTTCCCTGTAGTGTTGTGAGAATCTAACTCCTGTAAACCTCTTGTGTTTTATTACTTATCAGGAACATTGGGTAGTAGTAGCCATTTTAATTGTTTCATGAAATAAAGTTTGTAGAGTTGTGGAGAATGGAGTTTATCAAAGCTAAACTACACATAACTACACATAACTAAATTGTATAATCAGATTTATCTTATAAAATTATAATCTTAAAGGAAGAAGGTTAAAATGTAGAATAGGAAATAATGCCATGCTATTGTTAGACGTGATTTAACATTCTATCAGAAAACTGAAGAAATGGAAATTCATCTATTAAGGTGGGATAGAGTCCATAATACATTCTATATTATGTTAACATTATTCTTAAATGTGATTTTTTAAAATGGACTAAATATGTTTTTAATGAGAAGAATTAGTTTGGGTTTGAATGTTCTTTTTTTCCGTTTAGGAAATATGTCAGTATTGAGGGCACCCAGACATCAGAGCTCAGGAAGGCATGTTGATACTGTATTTTTCTTTGTCTCCTGGGTGTGAGAAGTATAACAGATCTTAAAGAGCTGTATTCTTGTTTGTTTAAAAAAAACTGATACATAAGAGAGTGTGTGTTGTTTGTGTGTATGTGTCTGTATGTGTGTGTGTCTGTGTGTGTGTCTCTCTCTCTGTGTGTATCTGAAATGATAACAATATATTCTTTGGAAAGTATTTTGTTCTTTCTCAATTAAATTTATTCATTTGTTCAAATTGGCTACCCTTTATTATCACAGTTATAGGGAAATTAGAATCCTACTGCTTTAGTGTAGGTTGAAATATACAGAGAAGAGTATCTTAAATTGAGGACTCTGTTATGTCACATAGATGAGAGTTTCTGGATATTTTCTATATCTTTTTATTGCTCATTAAGGGGAATTTTCTGCTATACTGTGTCTTCAGACTTTTTCTGTTCAAATAACTCTCCTCCCTTAATGTAGGTAAAGATACTAACTTCTGTGTTTTGGATAATTCTGTATCCTTGAGTTGAGTCAACTGGGCAGTCTGTTTTGCAAATGAAATTTCAGGTTTATGTGTGTACTACTTACTAGTATTAGAAGCATTTATTTAGCATTTTTCTTTAGTTCTTTCTGGACAAGATAGCTACATTTGCAGTTTCGTTTGAAAGTCAGTTTTTCTCTTATGTGAAAATACTAGGAAATTCTAGATTCCCTACAAGGCTTTATTTTTGTTCTAGGTAGTTTTGACTCAGCTCTGAAAGGGATTTTTTTTTAATGTAAAGAAATTGATTTTAGGCTAGGGACACTTACCTTCTGGTCTCTTGTTCTTTTGTCTGGCTTATGTAGTGAGGCAGGAGAGCTTTATGTGTTCTGTGTTTCTTTGTTCTGAGCCCCCTGCTCTCTAACCTATTTATACCTACTTATACCAGAATTACAAAAGTCTGATTGTAGTTTTATGTCTCATTTTCTTCTCCTACAATCTGAACCTGATATCTGAATTGCCTGTTTTTCCTTGTAGGAAATCAAAGGCCACAGAAAACTGACTCTGCTGCTGTTAGAATGAGTCAGTTCATCAGAGCCATGTTTGGTGGAACAAGCTTTTAATCCTAGCAGGTGAATCTCTATGAGTTCCCGGCCAGCCTGGTCTACATAGAACACCTTTTCATCATGATGCTAACCACCAGCTGGAGTGGCATTATTACCAGAATAAAGTGTAAGGAAAAGCAGGTGCACATAAGTTCTTTAAAGCAATAGTCCTCCCATGGATGGCCACTGAATGTTGGTGTTGGTGTTTGTGCATTAGAAGTAAAAGTAGAATTGGAATAATTAGCTCTTTTAAGGCTTTAAGAATGCTAGTGACTGTAGAGAGAGTATCTTGTGTATTTGTATGGATATATCACCTTTCAGTTAAAAAAAAATTATGGCCTTTAGGAAAGGGTAGAATAGAAGGTGGGACAACCAGGAGGCAGAAAGAATTCTGGGATAGAGCCAGGTGGGAGAGATTTGCCCTGGAAAATGTGACCAGACAGACTCGTGGTTCCTGAGCGCAGGTAATGAGCCACATGGCGGAATGTAGATTTGAGTAAGTGGGTTAGAATTTGTCAGAGAAGAGTCTAGCTCTATGGCCAAGGTATTTGTTAATATATTTTGAGTCTCTGTCTTATTCCTGGGATCATGGGGCTGGGAGGAAGAACCAGGTCCAAACTTCTACAAGTGACAACATGAATCCAAACAAAATCTAAATCTGAGCAATGACCAGTGTATAGTTTTGATTTTTGGAACAGAATGATGACCTTCACCTGGAACTCAATCCCAACATAGGTTGGGAGTGAAAGCATGATTTATTTCATACTAACTAGATGAGCTATTAGCGATGTGGCTTATATCACCGTGCAGACACTGAATATTTATGTTCTTCAATATTTTTTAGAACTTAAAAGCAGACAGCATGGTACCTAATCTCGGCTTTCAGGAGATGACACCAAGAGAACAGAACTTTCAAGGGAAGGCTACAGAGCAGGGAACCCTGACTCAAGGAAGGGCACAATGACTATTGTAACCAGAGTCGAAATGCCTCATTTGAGTGAGATGGTTTCTTAGAAGAAATATTTCCATATCTGTCTTGGAAAGTTAGTCTCTTTACAAACACATGATCTTCATTTGTTTTACTACCCTGCATTACAGTTCCACAGAAATTGGCAAGTCTTTCCCATTGGTTTCCTTGTAGAATAAATTGTAAAACCACAAATATTAAAAAAAAAATCATTGTTTTAGGAACACATTAATGAGAAGAAAGACATATATAGCACAGTAGAAAGGATTTAGATTTTGGTTTTACCCCAGTTGCTTCTGTTCCCTATTTTGCCAGATTTAAAAAACAATGGTTGTTCTTCCTGTAATCGGCCAGAGGTGACCTGTGAAGATGGTTCGCTACTCCCTAGACCCAGAAAACCCCACGAAATCATGCAAGTCAAGAGGCTCAAACCTTCGTGTTCACTTTAAGAACACCCAGGAAACTGCCCAGGCCATCAAGGGTATGCATATCCGCAAAGCCACCAAGTATCTGAAGGATGTCACTTTAAAGAAGCAGTGTGTGCCATTCCGGCGGTATAATGGTGGAATTGGTAGGTGCGCCCAGGCCAAACAGTGGGGCTGGACACAGGGACGGTGGCCAAAAAAGAGTGCTGAATTTTTGCTGCACATGCTTAAAAATGCAGAGAGTAATGCTGAACTTAAGGGTTTGGATGTAGATTCTCTGGTCATTGAACACATCCAGGTGAACAAGGCTCCTAAGATGCGCATACGAACCTACAGAGCTCACGGCTGGATTAACCCATACATGAGCTCCATCTGCCACATCAAGATGATGCTCACTGAGGAGGAACAGATTGTTCCAAAGCCAGAAGAGGAGGTTGCACAGAAGAAAAAGGTTTCCCAGAAGAAACTGAAGAAACAAAAGCTCATGGCACGGGAAAAAATTCAGCATAAATAAATGCAGATAAAGTAAAAAAAAAAAAAACAATGGTTATTTTAGAAACGACCCTGAGGAGGCAAAACAGAATCTGGCCAATGGATTTCTTTTCTGGAATTAGTCTTTCTTGGTTGCCATCATCTGCTTACAAGGTGCACCAGGAAGGGTGATTGTACACAAATTTATATTTTATATGTGTATCAGTTTTTCAAGTTTTCTAGGGTTCTTATTAGCTGTTAAATGTTTTCAGAAAATTTTGAGATTAGTGATTTGTGTCAGTAGATCTTGGGATAACTTCCTGAGCTTGTTGAGTCTTTGTTTCATTGTCTCTGGTCAGTTTCTTCAGCATACTTGTGTATCAGGTTGCTTTTTCTTTCTGAATTTCCTAATTCGTATTATTAAACAGATAAAAATTTAAGTTCTAGAAAGCAAGGGATGTGTAACTGAAGGAAGTACACAGTACGTGTCCCATGCTGAAAACTAAGAAAATACTGAGTGAATATCTGTCAAAATGAGGGGAAAAAAAAACAGTTGTACATGTTTGGTGGTGTTTCTAAGTTCCTTTGCTGCTCAGTCTGGTGGGTAGACTCCATGTCAGCTGCTTGTTTTAGTAGTCTGCATCTAGATTTTGACCTGGGTAGGTGCTTGTTCTTTGAAAGTAGCAGGATACTAATCTTCTTTTGTCTTGCTTTCCATCACTGGCTGGCCAAGCATGGTTTTGCAGCAGAATATTTTCTTTGCTTACTTAATTAGCTGCATCTTACTAGCCACTGGATTTTTAAAATATTTAACATCCTTTTATAATCCACATCTTCTTCATTTCTTTTGGATGGGCTACCAGAATTCAAATATGAGAGGAAATGTTTAAGTTCCACTTGCTATTGAAAAGTGACAAAATGAAATATTCCTTTCCTTTAAAAAAGTGGTCATAATACCTTGATACTATATTCTTGTTTTAACTTTATGACATTGATTTTTGTATCTTAAGGTCTTTGACCCATTTGGAGCCTGTAAAAGTATTTGCTAGATATAGAAGGACTAGATTGTCTTGTATTAAATTTACAGCCAAACCTGTGCCTAAAACTCCTTTTCCAATGCCTTTCTTCTGCTTTTTTCCAATATCACATTCTCTGAGTCATTATTAGACATCGCACAAAAATTAAATGTACTAAGAGTTATTTTAGAAGTTAGTATCTTTGACTTCTACACATTAGCTCTATAAAAATTAGGTCTAATATTGACTTGTATTATTAGATGAAGCATATTCGTGTTTTTTGGAAACTGATTTCTTGTTCCTTATACTAAGAAATTAGGTCAATGTAACCAGAGCATTTGATCCATCTGTGACTTCCTTTGTGTGCTGTTTCCTGAATTATCTCTTTCATGATTCCATTTAGAGGTATTTAATCTCTGCAAATATTTGGGGCCTTTTACAAACCCTTCCTGGATTCCTAGGATGCAGATGTTTTCTACCCTGTTAGCAACTTTCCTTTTCATTCTAGAGGAGCAACAGTTAAAAAAATTATATTAGTCACAGACTGACTTTCAGCGATTTCTCTTTCACTATCTTCTTTCCTGGTCTCTGATTTCTCCAACTATTCCTCCACATCCTTTCTCCATGTGCTTGTCTAGTTTGCCCTCCAGTGAGGACTGTGTATCCTTGCATTTCCATGAATCTCACATAGAGTAGCTCACTCTGCTTGTGAAGAGACCCATATACTCTGCTGCACTGTGGAACAGGTCAGCTAGCCTAGTGAAGAAGAACACTATGGTGTTGCCTTTCAGGCCAGGGCAGTGGGGGTGCATGGGCCACACTCAGTGGTCAAAGATGAACTTTGCATAACTTCCAAGTGAGACTCTTATTTTAAAAGTCCTTAAAATATAAAGGTTATGTAACTTCCTTTTTTTTTGTTTTTTTTTTAAGTTTATAAAAAATATCTTTATTGAAATCTACCCACAGTGAAATGCATTTTCTGCTAGTTGGATAATTAGATCATAATTATGTAAGTAATAAATGCATAATTAGGTTTTTATTCTTATAATATTAATATTGTATACAAAATTGACCATTGGGCTATAAATAACACTGACAAATTAAATCAGCATTTCCCAATGTAGTAAATATGAATTTCAGTTAGGAAGCGATATCTGTAAAAGTGAAATGCTAAAATTTCCACTAGTTGTACACAAACCTTGTCCCTTGCTGTTCTGATGATAGATTATAATTTCTCATACTTGAGATCCAGACAACACTGCTTTAAAAGCATGTAAAATTTATCACCAGGGTTATATTGGTCTCTTATACTTTAGTTCATTTTTTTTTTTATTAACTTGAGTATTTCTTATATACATTTCAAGTGTTATTCCCTTTCCCGGTTTCCGGGCAAACATCCCCCTCCCACCTCCCCTTCCTTATGGGTGTTCCCCTCCCAACCCTCCCCCCATTGCCACCCTCCCCCCATAGTCTAGTTCACTGGGGGTTCAGTCTTAGCAGGACCCAGGGCTTCCCCTTGAACTGGTGCTCTTACTAGGATATTCATTGCTACCTATGGGGTCAGAGTCCAGGATCAGTCCATGTATAGTCTTTAGGTAGTGGCTTAGTCCCTGGAAGCTCTGGTTGCTTGACATTGTTGTACTTTTGGGGTCTCGAGCCCCTTCAAGCTCTTCCAGTTCTTTCTCTGATTCCTTCAACAGGGGACCTATTCTCAGTTCAGTGGTTTGCTGCTGGCATTCGTCTCTGTATTTGCTGTATTCTGGCTGTGTCTCTCAGGAGCGATCTACATCCGGCTCCTGTTGGTCTGCACTTCTTTGCTTCATCCATCTTGTCTAATTGGGTGGCTGTTTATGTATGGGCCACATGTGGGGCAGGCTCTGAATGGGTGTTTCTTCAGTCTCTGTTTTAATCTTTGCCTCTCCCTTCCCTGCCAAGGGTTTTCTTTTTCCTCATTTAAAGAAGGAGTGAAGCATTCACATTTTGATCATCTGTCTTGAGTTTCCTTTGTTCTAGGGTTCTAGAGTAATTCAAGCATTTGGGCTAATAGCCACTTATCAATGAGTGCATACCATGTATGTCTTTCTGTGATTGGGTTAGCTCACTCGGGATGATATTTTCCAGTTCCAACCATTTGGCTACGAATTTCATGAACTCGTTGTTTTTGATAGCTGAGTAATATTCCTTTGCGTAGATGTACCACATTTTCTGTATCCATTCCTCTGTTGAAGGGCATCTGGGTTCTTTTCAGTTTCTGGCTATTATAAATAAGGCTGCGATGAACATAGTGGAGCACGTGTCTCTTTTATATGTTGAGGCATCTTTTGGGTATATGCCCAAGAGAGGTATAGCTGGTTCCTCAGGCAGTTCAATGTCCAATTTTCTGAGGAACCTCCAGACTGATTTCCAGAATGGTTTTACCAGTCTGCAATCCCACCAACAATGGAGGAGTGTTCCTCTTTCTCCACATCCTCGCCAGCATCTGCTGTCACCTGAGTTTTTAATCTTAGCCATTCTCACTGGTGTGAAGTGAAATCTCAGGGTTGTTTTGATTTGCATTTCCCTCATGACTAAAGATGTTGAACATTTCTTTAGGTGTTTCTCAGCCATTAGGCATTCCTCAGCTGTGAATTCTTTGTTTAGCTGTGAACCCCATTTTTTAATAGGGTTATTTGTTTCCCTTCGGTCTAACTTCTTGAGTTCTTTGTATATTTTGGATATAAGGCCTCTATCTGTTGTAGCATTGGTAAAGATCTTTTCCCAATCTGTTGGTTGCCATTTTGTCCTAACCACAATGTCCTTTGCCTTACAGAAGCTTTGCAGTTTTATGAGATCCCATTTGTCGATTCTTGATCTTAGAGCGTAAGCCATTGGTGTTTTGTTCAGGAAATTTTTTCCAGTGCCCATGCGTTCCAGATGCTTCCCTAGTTTTTCTTCTATTAGTTTGAGTGTGTCTGGTTTGATGTGGAGGTCCTTGATCCACTTGGACTTAAGCTTTGTACAGGGTGATAAGCATGGATCGATCTGCATTCTTCTACATGTTGACCTCCAGTTGAACCAGCACCATTTGCTGAAAATGCTATCTTTTTTCCATTGGATGGTTTTGGCTCCTTTGTCAAAAATCAAGTGACCATAGATGTGTGGGTTCATTTCTGGGTCTTCAATTCTATTCCATTGGTCTATCTGTCTGTCTCTGTACCAGTACCATGCAGTTTTTATCACTATTGCTCTGTAATACTGCTTGAGTTCAGGGATAGTGATTCCCCCTGACATCCTTTTATAGTTGAGGATAGCTTTAGCTATCCTGGGTTTTTTGTTATTCCAGATGAATTTGCAAATTGTTCTGTCTAACTCTTTGAAGAATTGGATTGGTATTTTGATGGGGATTGCATTGAATCTGTAGATTGCTTTTGGTAAAATGGTCATTTTTACTATATTAATCCTGCCAATCCATGAGCATGGGAGATCTTTCCATCTTCTGAGGTCTTCTTCAATTTCTTTCCTCAGTGTCTTGAAGTTCTTATTGTGCAGATCTTTTACTTGCTTGGTTAAAGTCACACCGAGGTACTTTATATTATTTGGGTCTATTATGAAGGGTGTCGTTTCCCTAATTTCTTTCTCGGCTTGTTTCTCTTTTGTATAGAGGAAGGCAAATGATTTATTTGAGTTAATTTTATACCCAGCCACTTTGCTGAAGTTGTTTATCAGCTTTAGTAGTTCTCTGGTGGAACTTTTGGGATCACTTAAATATATTATCATATCATCTGCAAATAGTGATATTTTGACCTCTTCTTTTCCGATCTGTATCCCCTTGATCTCCTTCTGTTGTCTGATTGCTCTGGCTAGAACTTCAAGAACTATATTGAATAAGTAGGGAGAGAGTGGGCAGCCTTGTCTAGTCCCTGATTTTAGTGGGATTGCTTCAAGTTTCTCTCCATTTAGTTTAATGTTAGCAACTGGTTTACTGTATATGGCTTTTACTATGTTTAGGTATGGGCCTTGAATTCCTATTCTTTCCAGGACTTTTATCATGAAGGGGTGTTGAATTTTGTCAAATGCTTTCTCAGCATCTAATGAAATGATCATGTGGTTCTGTTCTTTCAGTTTGTTTATATAATGGATCACGTTGATGGTTTTCCGTATATTAAACCATCCCTGCATGCCTGGGATGAAGCCTACTTGATCATGGTGGATGATTGTTTTGATGTGCTCTTGAATTTGGTTTGCCAGAATTTTATTGAGTATTTTTGCATCGATATTCATAAGGGAAATTGGTCTGAAGTTCTCTTTCTTTGTTGGGTCTTTGTGTGGTTTAGGTATAAGAGTAATTGTGGCTTCATAGAAGGAATTCGGTAGTGATCCATCTGTTTCAATTTTGTGGAATAGTTTGGATAATATTGGTATGAGTTCTTCTATGAAGGTTTGATAGAATTCTGCACTAAACCCGTCTGGCCCTGGGCTCTTTTTGGTTGGGAGACCTTTAATGACTGCTTCTATTTCCTTAGGAGTTATGGGGTTGTTTAACTGGTTTATCTGTTCCTGATTTAACTTCGATACCTGGTATCTGGCTAGGAAATTGTCCATTTCCTGAAGATTTTCAAGTTTTGTTGAATATAGGTTTTTATAGTAAGATCTGATGATTTTTTGAATTTCCTCTGAATCTGTAGTTATGTCTCCCTTTTCATTTCTGATTTTGTTAATTTGGATGCACTCTCTGTGTCCTCTCGTTAGTCTGGCTAAGGGTTTATCTATCTTGTTGATTTTCTCAAAGAACCAACTATTGGTTCTGTTGATTCTTTCTATGGTCCTTTTTTATTCTACTTGGTTGATTTCAGCTCTGAGTTTGATTATTTCCTTCCTTCTACTCCTCCTGGGTGTATTTGCTTCTTTTTGTTCTAGAGCTTTTAGGTGTGCTGTCAAGCTGCTGACATATGCTCTTTCCTGTTTCTTTCTGCAGGCACTCAGCGCTATGAGTTTTCCTCTTAGCACAGCTTTCATTGTGTCCCATAAGTTTGGGTATGTTGTATCTTCATTTTCATTAAATTCTAAAAAGTTTTTAATTTCTTTCTTTATTTCTTCCTTGACCAGGTTATCATTGAGTAGAGCATTGTTCAATTTCCACGTATATGTGGGCATTCTTCCCTTATTGTTATTGAAGACCAGTTTTAGGCAGTGGTGGTCCAATAGCACGCATGGGATTATTTCTATCTTTCTGTACCTGTTGAGGCCCGTTTTTTGACCAAATATATGGTCAATTTTGGAGAAAGTACCATGAGGAGCTGAGAAGAAGGTATATCCTTTTGCTTTAGGATAGAATGTTCTATAAATATCCGTTAAGTCCATTTGGCTCATGACTTCTCTTAGTCTTTCTACGTCTCTGTTTAATTTCTGTTTCCATGATCTGTCCATTGATGAGAGTGGGGTGTTGAAATCTCCCACTATTATTGTGTGAGGTGCAATGTGTGTTTTGAGCTTTAGTAAAGTTTCTTTTACGTATGTAGGTGCCCTTGTATTTGGGGCATAGATATTTAGGATTGAGAGTTCATCTTGGTGGATTTTTCCTTTGATGAATATGAAGTGTCCTTCCTTATCTTTTTTGATGACTTTTAGTTGGAAATTGATTTTATTTGATATTAGAATGGCTACTCCAGCTTGCTTCTTCTGACGATTTGCTTGGAAAGTTGTTTTCCAGCCTTTCACTCTGAGGTAGTGTCTGTCTTTGTCTCTGAGGTGTGTTTCCTGTAGGCAACAGAATGCAGGGTCCTCGTTGCGTATCCAGTTTGTTAATCTATGTCTTTTTATTGGGGAGTTGAGGCCATTGATATTGAGAGATATTAAGGAATAGTGATTATTGCTTCCCGTTATATTCATATTTGGATGTGAGGTTATGTTTGTGTGCTTTCATTCTCTTTGTTTTGTTGCCAAGACGATTAGTTTCTTGCTTCTTCTAGGGTATAGCTTGCCTCCTTATGTTGGGCTTTACCATTTATTATCCTTTGTAGTGCTGGATTTGTAGAAAGATATTGTGTAAATTTGGTTTTGTCATGGAATATCTTAGTTTCTCCATCAATGTTAATTGAGAGTTATGCTGGATACAGTAACCTGGGCTGGCATTTGTGTTCTCTTAGGGTCTGTATGACATCAGTACAGGATCTTCTGGCCTTCATAGTTTCTGGCAAAAAGTCTGGTGTGATTCTGATAGGTCTCCCTTTATATGTTACTTGACCTTTTTCCCTTACTGCTTTTAATATTCTTTCTTTATTTTGGGCGTTTGGTGTTTTGAGAATTATGTGATGGGAGGTGTTTCTTTTCTGGTCCAATCTATTTGGAGTTTTGTAGGCTTCTTATATGTCTATGGGTATCTCTTTTTTTAGGATAGGGAAGTTTTCTTCCCTATTTTCTATTTTGTTGAAGATATATACTGGTCCTTTGAGCTGGGAGTCTTCACTCTCTTCTATACCTATTATCCTTAGGTTTGATCTTCTCATTGAGTCCTGGATTTCCTGTATGTTTTGGACCAGTAGCTTTTTCCGCTTTACATTATCTTTGACAGTTGAATCAATGATTTCTATGGAATCTTCTGCTCCTGAGATTCTCTCTTCCATCTCTTGTATTCTCGTGGTGAAGCTTGTATCTACAGCTCCTTGTCTCTTCTTTTGGTTTTCTATATCCATGGTTGTTTCCATGTGTTCTTTCTTGATTGCTTCTATTTCCATTTTTAATTCCTTCAACTGTTTTATTGTGTTTTCCTGGAATTCTTTCAGGGATTTTTGTGTCTCCTCTCTATTGGCTTCTACTTGTTTGTTTATGATTTCCTGGAATTCTTTCAGGCATTTTTGCGATTCCTCTCTGTAGGCTTCTACTTGTTCTCTAAGGGAGTTCTTCACGTCTTTCTTGAAGTCCTCCAGCATCATGATCAAAAATGATTTTGAAACTAGATCTTGCTTTTCTGGTGTGTTTGGATATTCCATGTTTGTTTTGATGGGAGAATTGGGCTCCGATGGTGCCATGTAGTCTTGGTTTCTGTTGCTTGGGTTCCTGCGCTTGCCTCTCGCCATCAGATTATCTCTAGTGTTACTTTGTTCTGCTATTTCTGACAGTGGCTAGACTGTCCTATAAGCCTGTGTGTCAGGAGTGCTGTAGACCTGTTTTCCTCTCTTTCAGTCAGTTATGGGGACAGAGTGTTCTGTTTTCGGGCGTGTAGTTTTTCCTCTCTACAGGTCTTCAGCTGTTCCTGTGGGCCTGTGTCTTGAGTTCACCAGGCAGCTTTCTTGCAGCAGAAAAGTTGGTCTTACCTGTGGTCCCGAGGCTCAAGTTCGCTCGTGGGGTGCTGCCCACGGGCTCTCTGCAGCAGCAGCAAGAAGGAAGACCTGTGCTGCCCCTTCCGGGAGCTTCAGTGCACCAGGGTTCCAGATGGTCTTTGGCTTTTTCCTCTGGCGTCCGAGATGTGTGTGCAGAGAGCAGTCTCTTCTGGTTTCCCAGGCTTGTCTGCCTCTCTAAAGGTTTAGCTCTCCCTCCCATGGGATTTGGGTGCAGAGAACTGTTTATCCTGTCTGTTTCCTTCAGGTTCCAGTGGTGTCTCATGCAGGGGTCCTGCCGCTCCTGGGCCCTCCACCACGGGAGCCCAGAGGCCTTATACAGTTTCCTCTTTGGCCAGGGATGTGGGCAGGGGTGAGCAGTGTTGGTGGTCTCTTCTGCTCTGCAGCCTCAGGAGTGCCTACCTGACCAGGCGGTTGGGTCTCTCTCTCAGAGTGTCTGGGAGCAGAGACCTGGCTGTATTTCTGTCCACCAATGAGTATCTCGGTGCTTCTGATACAGTCTTGTCTTGATCATAGTTTAAATCAAGTGCTTCCCTGGAGCTGTCAAGAGGTCTCCAGCAGTTAACTCCGTCATGTTGTGTAGTACTGGAATGGATGGCTTTCTGACGGCTACACCTGAAGTTCAAGATCCTGGTCAGTTTGTAGTCCAACTCAGTAGCAGTCGTGAATGGAAGTCCAAGGATCTAGTGTTGGCTCAATCCCACAAGGCAGGCAAGCAAAAAAGAGCGTAACTTCCTTTTAAAGCTTAATTCATGGTTGTAACTTTGGAATATAATGTATCATGGCTGTTGTCTTTGTTTAGTGGCATTTTCTGTTGGATTGTTATTGATGACCCTTAAATTCTTGCAGATTAAATACTGGACTGTTGTGGAAACACTGGATAATCTACTCACTTTGTCTTGAGTTTGTAAGAATGTGACACGTACTTACATTTTACCAGAAGCCATAGCTATGGGTGCTAGGATCTGAAAATATCTGTATGGGGTGTGTATTAGGTAAAGATGCTGATGGTTATTGGTCAGCTAAGGAAAAGTTATTGGTGGGGCTGGTGTGGTGCTGCTTGTATTTAAATGCTCCCTACATACTGGCTCCCAAGATCTGGAAGCCGTGAGGAGCAGATCCTCAGGTACCCCAAGTGATGCTTTGTAAAGTTTCCTTCTTAGTTTAGCTCATCAAAAATGGATAGAGTCTGTGATTAGGCAATAGAAGAAGAAAGTTGGGACTTGAGGATGGAGTGGAGGGTCTCAAGAGGGAGGAGAAGGAGAAGACAAGAGAGGAGACCAAGGGAGGAGGAAGCCACCATGTGAGGAGATGGACCGTGAGCATGTGGCCTGGAAAAACACCAAGTAACAAGGGACATTATGGCATGGAAATAGGTTAGTATAGCTGTAAACCTGCACAATTAGGCTTATTACTTGTAAATAAAGTACCTGGATTGTGTGTCTTTTACTTGGACTAGTTAGAGTGTTTAATTCCTTTTATAATTGGTGCCCTTGATCCAGAGATTAAGTCTCATGGTCTACTGAAATGAAGTTAGATATTGAACTGTATATTTCTGGTGATGCAATAACTTTGTTGTTTTTCATAGAGCATTGAGGTGTTTTAATATGTTTGAAAAAGAGGCACTGAGTAGTTTTTTTAACTATGTGCTACTGCAGTGTACACAGAATAGCCATGTTTGAAATTAGCTAAAGTGATAGGTTTGGGTCTTGCTTTACTAACAGTGTTGTTTGTAGCAGAAAAAGTTCTATAAAAGCACACATCATGCTTAACCTAATAGTATTATCCAGAGATAATGACCAATTTCTTTAATATACTTATCCATTATTAATGGACTTCTTTATGGTTCAGGTGCCGGGCACATTTATACATCTGGGTGAGATTGCAAATTTGATTTGGATATTACAAATGCTGGTAAGCTGTTTTTCTATCGAAACTGGAATTATGCTCTGCAAAGCAGTTACTACTGACTAAAATTGAGCTCAGGTTTTTTAGTAGAAGGTGCACTTGTTTATACAAGTAGAAAATAATGCTGTTAGACTGTTTTTACCTGTGCGTAAAAGAAAAAATTTAATGTTTAAGATAAAGTGTCATTATAGTATATAAAACTATTTCTGTAATGTGCATATATTTATTTGTGTGTGTGTGTGTGTGTGTGTGTGTGGTATGTGTGTGTGTGTTCACTCAGGCGTGCATGTATGGATGGATGTAGTGTATACAGTTCATCTAGTTACACTGACTTAGTTTCTGGATATGGGAAACAGGAATCCAAACTTTCAAAAAATGATTAGTAAGTTTTTGTTTAATCAAGTGGCTGGCAGAAACTTGAAATTTCTTTAACATATTAGTTTTAAGTTCTATAGAAAGTTCTTTAAGGAAAGAAAAAGTAACCATTCCAAGAAACTTTTTTTCTGTTTTTCCTGTTATAGTGAGCTGCATAGTTCTCCTAAGCAAGGAGGTGGACTTCATCCTCCTTACCACTTTCACCCTTGCCTACCCCATGGACTGTCTGACAAGGTAACAGAATGGTTTACATTTATTAAAACATGATACCGTGAGTTTATTGTGACGCATTTTTGTCTGAACACTGCTGAAGAATAAAAAAAGAATTTTACTAGTTTTTGTACTAAGTATAGAAATAATGGCCATTCATGCAGGTGTTTGGAACCTAAATATTTGCACCTGAAAATAATAGAAACCATATTTCCTTAATAAAATTTAAGGAAAACGTATTTTAACATAATGATTAAATCTTATTTTAATGCAGACCTAATATCAGATTATCAGTGAGTAAGAATCCCGATTCTACGCAAAGAAATTGAATTGTTTCTGTTTTTTTCAAGAGATGAAATTGCTTCTTGTGGTTATGAAGGCAGGTATGGAGAAGCTAAGTGAGTTCTATTTCTTAATGGAGGTTGATTTCTTTTATATATTTTTAGAAAGATTAATCCTCGCAAGTCATTTCTACAATTTCCACATATGAAATGTATATTACAAAAGGAAATATTTTAGTCTGAGTCTTTCATCTATACTACCATCTAAAGAATTTTAAATAACATAATAGTCCCTACTGATCCTCCAGTGAAAACCAAAATAATAATAATGATAATAATAATAATAATAATAATAATAATAATAATAATAGGCATTGTCACGTTTATCTTCCTTCAGGTATAAAATGGTAAGAAATTGAAAGCTACATTTTTCTTTTTCTTTTTCTTTTTTTATTTGAATGGCATTGGTGGGGCCTTATTTGTCAGGTTTTACAAATAAGAAAAACTTGCCTCACAACTGTTCATAACTGCAGTTCTGGGCAGTCCCTCTCTTCACGGACACAGTCACATACATTCAAGAAAACACACAGAAAATTAAGCTGAACCTCGATTTTCTTCTAAATTAAAAGTACACTATTTTCTACCATTGCTGATGACCAATATTGGCATCTTTGTGGTGGGTAAAATGAGGCAGGCAGCCGTTGGGGGTCAGTGCTTAAAGCTATTGATGAGGGTGGATCCAGACACCTATGGGGATGCTGCCACAAGCAGCCAGCGACTAGAGATGTGACTCAACAGACAGTTTTCTGAGGGAGCAAAGCTTAAGTTACTGGGGGGTTGGCACTCTCTATGATCAGCGAAAAACCTATGAACTCTTAACTCCTTGTGGTCAATGAGAAAGACCAGGGAAGAGAGAAAATTCACACACACACACACACACACACACACACACACACACACACACACACACACAGAGTTGATGGTAGAAGGAACAGTGTTCCAGCCCATCATACACAAGCCTTAACAGATACACATAGTTGATGGATGCCCTAACCCTTGTGCTTTATTCTTTGTTCCATCACTTATATGTCCCAGCCAAATTTTTCAAGCAGCATTAAAATACAATGTAATTGTTTTAGTTTTCTTCTAGACAAAGACAGGAGTAATTATTTCATTATTTATCCTTAAAAAGTATTCTTAAAAGACTCACAGATCTAACCACTTATATAAAAATCAGTCATATCTACTTTAAATCCTCAGAATGAGTATCTACTCAAGAGCAATTCTTAATAAATCTCATCAGGAAGCTGAGGGCAAAAATGTGTGTAAGAAATCAATTGTTAGTGCCAGAGATGTTGGCCAGTGAGTGATTTGAGGCCCCTTAGAGTTTTCCCATAATTCTTAGATTATGAGGAATATGCTGGAAGTGAACAGAGCAGAACTCCATAACAGCATAACAGCATCAAGTCCTCAGGACAC
Source organism: Rattus norvegicus (assembly GCF_021556685.1). Lineage (NCBI taxonomy): Eukaryota > Metazoa > Chordata > Mammalia > Rodentia > Muridae > Rattus > Rattus norvegicus. Next base: position 4,796,438 of record NC_141535.1, on the reverse strand, counting down.
ACAGCTCTCAGGACACATTGTCCTTGGAGCTGTCACACTGAGTCGCACCCACACGACTATGGTAATGGGGGGGGGGGTGCATACTAGATCCTATCTCCATTTTAAACTTGATTCTTAAATGGTTCATTTTATTTACATGAAAAATGCATGAAGCTTGGGATTTGCTTCTCAATAAGTTAAGAGGTTTCTTAGTTGTTTGTAGTTCTCTGTGGTGATGTGAATGTTAGGAAAATCCCAGAAGCCACTGAGTACTAACAGAGTATTATTTATTCTTCTGCTCTTAGCAAGAGGGCAAGGAACACCTGTAGCTGTTTCTTAAGCAGGAATATGTTCAGTGAATTTCTCTATTGTTTTACAGTTTTCATGGCACACATTCCTTTGTCATATTAATTTCAAGTATTTTCTTGTTGTTTTGTTTTGATTTAGTTTATTGAGAGTAGTATTGTCCCCTTGCTTTCTGTGTTTGTCTTTTGTATATTAAAAAGGGTACTGATTCCTGTGCTTTAACTCTGTGTTTTTCAACTTTTATCAATATTTATCAGCTCTACGAGTTTTTTTTTAAGATTTAGTTTTTATGTATAGAATCTTAAAACCTGAAAATAAACATATATTGATTTCTTCCCTTCTCATTTGTATTTGCTTCATTACCTTGACTTCTTTAATTGCTTGACCTAACACTGTAAGAAGTATGTTGAGAAGTGAGAAGAGTGAACATCCTTGTCTTGGTCTTGATTCCAAACCAAGTACTTTGAAATATTCTCTCTCTCTTTTGGATGACTTTTGCTGTATATTGCCTTTATCAAGTTGAGATAAATCCCTTGTATCCCTATTCTCTGCAAGACTTTCCTCCCAAATGGAGGCTGTATTTTATCAAAGGTCTTTTATGTATGCAATAGGGTGGTACTTGTACTTATGTGGTAGATTATGTTAATTCTCATGTATTGACGCTTTCCTCCATCTCTGGGATGAAGTTGCCTTAAGCCTAATGGGAAATCTGTTTGTGTTACTGCATTTGGTTTACACGTATTTTATTAATGCCTTATGCACCTACGGTCATCAGAGCTGTTGGTGTATAACTTTCTTTTCCGGTTCTTTGGTTTCAGCATCAGGATTAGACTCCCTGTAAATGTTTTCTAACTGTTTTGGGAATATCTTACCTTTTCAACTTTGAGAATGTGGTGGCCGCCATTTTCATACTTTTCTTCCCCTACATTAATATTGGCTCAAATAGGATTCAGGAAGTAATATTGACCTATTGTCAATACAGACTACAATACTGTGCACACTCAAAAGGTATACTTCTTGGTTCTGAACCATGTATGATCTTGGTTCCATTACTATAGGCGGAAATATTTTCAGAACGAAATGTGCTTCCTAAATGTCATAGTTTAGGTCACCTGCCTTGTTTTGCAACATAACCCTGTTTTTTCTTTTTGTTTGTTTGTTTTATTTTTTGAAAGACTGCTTTAATTGTTGTAGCACAAAACTGTTATTTAGCCTATTAATTTAAAATTAATAATTTGCAATTACATCCTTAATTTATATGAAAACAAGTCACTATACCATTTATTTCACTTCTTAGTGTGTTTTTATTGAATTTCACCAGGACCATTAATGAACATAAGAGGAAGGACCATGGAAATTAGTATATCTTTTACATATTCACAGATTATGCTAATCAGGAAAACTGCATATAAGACCTAAATTTCATTGGAAGAACCTGACTGAGGAAGTGAAAAGGAAAGGATTGGAAATAGGAAAACATTTGAAAATAAGGCTGTTGACAGGCTGGAGAGGAAGGAGGAGATTGAAAATTTAAAGTGTGCTACCTGAAACAATGTATTTTCATGGATACAAATATGTCTTTGCCTATTTAAAAAGTACTAGTTACTATGAGGTAGGATTTATCCATGTCAGTTATGGTACAATATGCTTTAGGAATTTAATTCCTGGGGACTTAAATTGAAAGTTAGTGGTATGGTTATTTAAAAACTCATTAAAAACAATTTAAAAAGAGATAATTTCTCACTGTAATTGTGTACTTTTCTCCATTTCCATTGTTTATATAAATACTTATTACTTCTACTTACCATCTTGTAAATGATGTTTAGTTACTTATAATAGTTTTTCTTTATGTGAGCATAGTTATAAACACATGATAGTATAAAATAATACAAAGAATAGTGTATTCTATCTTACTTATCTGTTTGTTAATACTCATTTGTGTGTGTGTGTCAATATGTGTGTGTGTGTGTTTGTACTTTTAATGTGAGTGAGGCATGTGCCTTGAGAGTGTGGTGGTTGCCGTGGCAACAGAAGAAAGCAGGTCTTTGTTACCTAAAGATGATGTCATTTCTGGATTCAGAGGCTAGTTGTAAACCACTTCTGATGATAACATACCTCCCATTTTCTTATCATAGAGAGAAGAAAAAAGGGAAAAAGGGGAAGCCGATGCTAAAAGGGAAATAGGGGCTTTAGACCTCTTAAACTGCTTCCTGCTGTCTAGGAGCATTATCAGTTTTGGGATGTAGCTGACTTTCACCATCCGGGCCCACTTGATAGTTGTATAAAAGGAAGTGTTTGACTTTTTGGTTAGAAAATTTTGAATTTTTCTTTGAAGGAATATGGAAACAAGATTAATGCGGCAGGGAGGAAATAGTATCTCCAGGAAAATGGAGAGAAGAGGCATTAAGAAGGGCAGTATCCTATTTCTAAGTAGGGTTTTGAAAAACCCAGGAATTGGAGGCCTCATGCTGTTCCCTGCATTTCTGGGTGTCTGATTGCAGCTGATGGAATGTATTTCTTACTGCCCCAGATACGTTGACATAGAAACAGCATTCTTCCTGGAGAAACAGACAAGGACCACCTTCTTTAGCTGTCAGGACATCTAGTCCCTGTCTATTCTGAAGCACAACTGCTGCCAAAGAATCGATCTTTTTCTGGATGATGAGCATGGTTTCATACATTCCTTGGAAACCGTTGTCAAGCTGAGATAAGAACTTCTTGTACAGGGTTAGGGAAGTCGTCGGCCCTGCAGTTCCAGTTCCAGCACCTGTAGCTACTCCTGCAGCAACCAGGAATGGCACAACCTGCAGTGCCCTCTTATGCTGGACAGGTATATGTCAAAAACTGGAATTGGTAGAGATTCTTTGCCATGTATTACTCCTAGTTCAGGGAAGGAACACCAGTGTGTAAACTCTTCCTGACCAGCTGGCAGTTAGGTGATGATATATACCAGTGCCACACAGAATTGACGTGTTTTGGGCTGCAAGGCCCTGCGGCAGAGATGGGGTATCAAGGATTGTGGTGCTATTGCAGTCTGGGGAACTGAGTTTTCCTTCAGAACATGTCCTGGATGTCCTAAAATTGTCACGCCAATAAGAGGGATATAAAAAAGTATGGGGCGATGGCAGCATCGGAGTCAGGGCAGCTGATAAAAGCTGAGGTAAGGTTATTGGCCAGTATCATTAGAGAGGCTGTAATTGGCGATTGTGAATTAGTTTCAGGGGGGGTACTGCGTAGCTAGCAGTCTTTAAAGTGACCAGGTTGGGTGCCCTAAGGAGTTGGTACACCAAGGTCAGGGTCTGAATCAAAAGGCTAAATGACAAGTTAGTACCATTTGTGAGGGGGGATGTAAAGGATGTAAGGACTTTGGAGGACTGTTTGATTATTTCTCCTATTTTTCCAATATCTAGAGTTTGGGAAATTGGACAAAATTTCTCTGGATGTGGATAGTACTCTGGATGTGGAGGCCCTGCTTGGTTTTTACATTAGAGCTTACCAACAACTCCTGCTTTCTACCTGGGATTCCATGGGTCTTGTATATAGAAGAACAGGGTCTTTCATTGCTGACAGAAGTGATTGGTCCTTGATCCTAACATATGTATCTGGAACGACCAATAGGGGCAGCCCCCATATTTGTCTGGCCATTTTTTGCAATCATCTGGTCAAAGGGGAAGGAGACAAAGAGAACATAATATGTAGACGGAATGACAGATATAGGGATGACAGCAATTTGGATTGGCTCCCAGCATGGAGTGGTTTTCTGATCCTATTGGGAAAGTCTGTTTGTTATCAGTGGGGATTCCTTGAACCTCGAATCTCTAGATGTAAGTGATACCATGGATGGAAACCATCAGATGAGGAGCCCAGGCCTAATCCAGTGGAGTGGAGCACAGATGCTAGAGTGGTGTCTCATTCTTCTGGGATTGGGCACAAGGTGGGTGGTCTCAACATCTTGTGGAGCTTAGAGAGCAGGGTCCATGAAGGGCCCTACCATTTAGGAGAGACAGCTAAGAGCTGCTGATCTGTAGGGGACAGAAGATCTTGGTCTCAAATGTTGATAGGTAGTGGACAGGAGACAGTTTGTGGCCTTAGTCAGTGGTGGTCAGTAAAGTTCCATAGGAGAGAAAGGGGGAGACAAAGTAATGGGGTAAGTAAATGGTCTAGGAGGGGAGTGCATTTAGTTGAAAGACCAGGAGTTAGTACTGATATCCATACATGAGTTTGAAAGGTGAGAAAAAGAGAAGTCACTTGGGGAGAGCTTGTAGCATAAAATGAGCCAGAGGTAGGAGTTTTGCCAAATCAAAGTTCCTGTGACAGTTTGACAAGAGTGGTTTATAGGGAGCATTTAGTTCTTTCTACCTTACCTGAAGATTGACGGTGGTATGGAATATGAAATTGCCAGGTGATGTCTAGGGCCTTAGACAGAAATTGAGAAATTTGGGAAGCAAATTAGGGACCATTGTCTCACTGAAGGGAGGCTGAGACACCAAATTGGGGATGGTCTCTTGGAAGAGGAGCTCAGAATCTGTCTGAACCCTTTTGTTAGTTGTGGGATATGCCTCCACCCACCCTGAGAATGTGTCAATCAAAACTAGGAGGTAATTGGCACATTTGGCATGTGGGTAAAGACAAGTTGACAGTCAGTTCCAGGAAGGGAACCTCTGGCCTGATGGGTAGAAAAAGGGGTGTTACAATACCAGAAGTTGAAGTCTGACACTTAACAGACTTTGGAAGAGGCAGTGATGGATTTAAGAAACTTAAGTCCTTAGGAGTAGGCTTCTGGTGGGTTGTAACAAAATAAGACAATGCCTTGCTGTTAGGATGAAAGATGTGGCCAAGATAGGACAGAATTTCATGAGTGTTAGGAAGTGAGAGTGGGGATGTGGATTGCAGTGTAAGAATGTCCTGGGGAGGGTAAGACATGTGTAGGCCCCTAAGGGCTGCAGCTCTGACTGCCTCTTCAGCTCCGTTGATTCCCTTGGAGATAATAGAGTCATTTGTCAGGTGGGATCTGCAGTGTTCAAACCCAATAGCTGTGTGGAGATGGGAGGCCTTTAGCATGGCCATAATTTTGTTTGCATTAGTTACTGATCCTCCTTTAGTCATAAGTACCCCATGCTCCTTCCAGTTAGGGGCATGGGTTAGGATGATATGGAAAGCATGTTTAGAATCTGTGTAGATGTTGAGGGTTTGTCCCTGTGCCAGTTGAAAGGCATGGGTAAGGACTACTACTTCAGTCTGTTGATTGGTGGTATGAGCAGGAAGGCCTGTGCCTCAGTGTCTGACACTATGGGGCAGCTGACTCTTATGGCTCCTTCACGTAGAAAGGAGCTTCCATCTGTAAACCAGGTATAGATGGTCTGGGGCAAATTACCCTCCTGAATGTGTGAAGGGTGAGGTAATAATTCCTCTAAGGTTTAATGCAGGGGTGAGATAAGGAGTGGTTAGTATTTGGTGGAGAAAGAAGATTGGAAAGGCAGGTGTGATTGAAAGGGTAGTATAGAGTCTTCTATTAGTGCTACCTGAAGAGAAAGAACCTTGGAGGGAGGTAGATTCTGTAAACCTTTGAAAGGTAGGAGCTGTGACATGTTATAAGAGGAGAAGACCATTATAGGCAACCCAAATATTAGATTTTCTTATCCTTGAATAAGGAGTTCAGCAGCTGCTAAGGTACAAACATAGCTGCCATCCCTGCATGGTTAGATCTAGTTTTTTTGACAGGTATGCTACAGGTAAAAAGGAGGGTCCCAGTTGGTGACCTACATTTCCAAATGTTGGTATCAGGAACTGCTTTTACCTCCAGCAATGATGTCATCTGGTCCCCTAAGCATCTGTTTTGAAGGCAACTGTCATCCATTTCCAGCATATATTTCATGTTACGGTTACACATTTCATGTTATGGTTACACCACATTTCACATTAAAGGCAGATCCTTTCTGCCTTCTTCCACTTCTCTCTCCTCTCTTCCCTTTTTTCCTCTCTTTCTCTCCTACCTCTCTTCACCACTTGGCCTTTGTCTCTACCATTCCAATAAACCTCTCCGCATTGAGCCCTGTTGGCCTGGTGTGGTTTGTCCAGATGTGAGCCATAGAGCCTCGCTGTAAAAGACAATGTAAAAGGTGGTATGTGTATGGCTACTTAAAAAGACAACCAAAAACTGTCAGTGGCTGAACAAAGAGCAAAGTGAAAGCAAATGGATTCATGGGAGTTCAATCAACCTGATAACATTTTACATTTTATGCCCAGGTTTGGTGCCATAGGAGAACAGCCTATAGTATAGTTGGTGACCTCCAAAGGAGCTGGGAGTTGGGTTGAATCTTGTGAAAAGATCAAATACAGAGAACTCATTCTGAACCGTACAGATCTCATAGGATGCTTTATGCTAAGAAATATAATGTCAGTGCTGGAATATTGTTATTGGTTAAAACTTAGGCTTTAATACCAAAGTACTCATTTTGGTTCAAACTGAATTTGAACACCTGCAGCATGAAATACCGAAGAGGGCACCATCCCATATTACCCCATGTACCAGCAGGTCACATGGCACCAACGGGTCATTTGGCCCTAGTTGGCTGTTCTCATCTTGACAGACTTTCTGGCCTGTAGATCCAGAAATCTCTTCACCCAATTTGCTATGTCACCTTAGAAAGTCACTACCATGACAAACCTCAGATTTGAGCATCCAAATTTATCAGCTGGCGGGTGGGGGGTTTGGGTTGGGAGTGGGGCTGTACCTATCTCTGGAAATCAGTTGAGAAGCTGTGTAATGGCACACACCACACAAACTTAGTTTAGAATCAACAGGTAATTCAATCACTGGGTACAACTACTAATATCCTTATTAGTAAGCCATAGTAAATGAAATCCTTCAGTGGGTGATCCTGAGTGATCAGAAATCTAAGTGGGAGGCTCTAGTTCATTATATCACCTACCCCAAATTCTCCCACAATCCAACAATCCCAAGTCCCTTTTCTCATCCTCTCTTTCTCCCTCCAACCTGGAAGTCTAACCTGGAAGTATATGTCCAGTGTTTGGTGCCCTGAAATCTTTATTCATTAAGGAAAAGACCTTGCCACAAACAGCCACCATATCAAAAACTAATCCATATGAAATAAGCATGGGCATGGTTGATGTGGATACCACAGGTCATATGGTAAGGTGGAAAGAGAAAAGAAGATAAGTCTTGGATGCTTCTGAACAAGGTAGCCTTGACTACTCAGTGGTAGTAGCAATAGAGTCTGCCCAGGACAAATAAGGGGTGAGAACCTTCACATGACCTTTTCCTCTGACTTTCACATGTGTTTCCACACAAAAGGGTGTGCATTCACACATAAATATATACACATCACACACATGCCACACACACAGACACACACACACACAGACACACACACACACACACACACACACACACACACACACACCCAGACCACATACATTTATAAAGACAGATGTGCAACAAAGACACCTAACCCATGGGTATATACCAGTCACTCTTGTATATGTGTATATATGTAGGTATGTGTGTACATATGAATACTTGAATATTGTAAAATGTTTTTGAGTAATTTAGTAAATATGTAACTTATTTACATGTGTATAGAGATGTCTGTCTGACACACAGTTAGATACACATAATAAATGCATAGGTTCTTTGTATATTTGGTTTTGTCATGGAGTATATTGATTTCTCCATCTTTGTTAATTGACAGTTTTGCTGGATAGAGTAGCCTGGATTTGTATTCTCTTAGGGTCTGTATGACATCTGCCAAGGATCTTCTGGCTTTAATAGTCTCTGGTGAGAAGTCTGGTGTAATTCTGATAGGTCTTCCTTTGTATGTTACTTGATATTTTCCCTTACTGCTTTTAATATTCTTTCTTTGTTTTGTGCATTTGGTGTTTTGACTATTATGTGATGGGACAGATTTCCTTTCCGGTCAATCTATTTGGAGTTCTGTAAACTTCTTGTATGTTTATGGGCATGTCTTTCTTTTCTTTAGGGAAATTTCCTCCTATAATTTTGTTGAAGATATTTACTGGACATTTATGTTGGAAATCTTAGCTCTCTTCTATACCTACTTTCCTTAGGGTTGAACTTTTCATTGTGTCTTGTATTTCCTCAATATTTTGGGTTAGGAACTTTTTGCATTTTACCTTGTCCTTGATGGTTGTGTCAGTGTTTTCTGTTATCTTCTGCTGATGAGATTCTCTCCTCCATCTCTTGATTTCTGATTGAAAATACTTGTGTTTCTGACACCTGAACTTCTTCCTTATTTTCCATCTCCAGGGTTGTCACCCTTTGTGCTTTCTTTATTGTCTCTATTTCCATTTTTAATCCTGGATGACTTTGTTCAATTCCTTTACCTATGAGTTTGTGCTTTCCTTTAGTTCTTCAGGAGATTTCTGTGTTTCCTTTTTAAGGGCTTCTATTCCTTACCTGTGCAGTGCTGTATTTCTTTAAGATAGGTATTTATGGCTCTCTGCTCCCAGACGCCGTGGGAGAGAGACCTCACCGCCTGATCAGGTGGGCAGTCCTGAGGCTGTAGAGCAGAAGAGACCACCAACACTGCCCACCCCTGTCCACATCCCTGGCCCAAGAGGAAACTGTACGCGGCCTCTGAGTTCACGCAGAGGAGGGCCCAGGAGCAGGAGGACAGCTGCGCCTGAGACACCACCATAATCTGAAGGAACGGACGGGATAAACAGTTCTCTGCACCCAAATCCCGTGGGAAGGAGAGCTAAACCTTCAGAGAGGCGGACACGCCTGGGAAATAAGGAGAGACTGCACTCTGCACATATCTCAGATGCCAGAGGAAAACACCAAAGGCCATCTGGAACCCTGGTGCACTGAAGCTCCCGGAAACGACGGCACAGATCTTCCTGGTTGCTGCCGCCACAGAGAGCTCATGGGCAGCACAGCCCGAGCAAATTTGAGCCTCGGGACCACAGGGAAGACCAAATTTTCTGCTGCAAGTTACCTGCCTGGTGAACTCAAGACACAGGCCCACAGGAACAGCTGAAGACCTGTAGAGAGGAAAAACTACACGCCCGAAAGCAGAACACTCTGTCCCCATAACAGGCTGGAAGAAAACAGGAAAACAGGTATACAGCATTCCTGACAACAGGCTTATAGGACAGTCTAGCTACTGTCAGAAATAGCAGAACAAAGTAACACTGGAGATAATCTGATGGCGAGAGGCAAGCACAGGAACCAAAGCAACAGAAACCAAGACTATATGGCATCATCGGAGCCCAATTCTCCCACCAAAAAAAACATGGAATATCCAAACACACCAGAAAAGCAAGATCTAGTTTCAAAATCATATTTGATCATGATGCTGGAGGACTTCAAGAAAGACGTGAAGAACTCCGTTAGAGAACAAGTAGAAGCCTACAGAGAGGAATCGCAAAAATCCCTGAAAGAATTCCAGGAAAACACAATCAAACAGTTGAAGGAATTAAAAATGGAAATAGAAGCAATCAAGAAGGAACACATGGAAACAACCCTGGATATAGAAAACCAAAAGAAGAGACAAGGAGCTGTAGATACAAGCTTCACCACGAGAATACAAGAGATGGAAGAGAGAATCTCAGGAGCAGAAGATTCCATAGAAATCAACTCAACTGTCAAAGATAATGTAAAGCGGAAAAAGCTACTGGTCCAAAACATAAAGGAAATCCAGGACTCAATGAGAAGATCAAACCTAAGGATAATAGGTATAGAAGAGAGTGAAGACTCCCAGCTCAAAGGACCAGTATATATCTTCAACAAAATCATAGAGGAAAACTATCCTAACCTAAAAAAAGAGATACCCATAGGCATACAAGAAGCCTACAGAACTCCAAATAGATTGGACCAGAAAAGAAACACCTCCCGTCACATAATAGTCAAAACAACAAATGCACAAAATAAAGAAACAATATTAAAAGCAGTAAGGGAAAAAGGTCAAGTAACATATAAAGGCAGACCTATTAGTATCACACCAGACTTTTTGCCAGAAACTATGAAGGCCAGAAGATCCTGTACTGATGTCATACAGACCCTAAGAGAATAGAAATGCCAGCCCAGGCTACTGTATCCTGCAAAACTCTCAATTAACATAGACGGAGAAACCAAGATATTCCATGACAAAACCAAATTTACACAATATCTTTCTACAAATCCAGCACTACAAAGGATAGTAAATGGTAAAGCCCAACATATGGAGGCAAGCTATACACTAGAAGAAGCAAGAAATTAATCGTCTAGGCAACAAAACAAAAGAAGAAAAGCACACAAACATAACCTCACATCCAAATATGAATATAACAGGAAGCAATAATCACTATTCGTTAATATCTCTCAACATCAATGGCCTCAACTCCCCAATAAAAAGACATAGATTAACAAACTGGATACGCAACGGGGGCCCTGCATTCTCCTGCCTACAGGAAACACACCTCAGTGTCAAAGACAGACACTACCTCAGAGTGAAAAGCTGGAAAACAACTTTCCAAGCAAATGGTCGGAAGAAGCAAGCTGGAGTAGCCATTCTAATATCAAATTAAATCAATTTCCAACTAAAAGTCATCAAAAAAGATAAGGAAGGACACTTCATATTCATCAAAGGAAAAATCCACCAAGATGAACTCTCAATCCTAAATATCTATGCCCCAAATACAAGGGCACCTACATACGTAAAAGAAACCTTACTGAAGCTCAAAACACACATTGCACCTCACACAATAATAGTGGGAGATTTCAACACCCCACGCTCATCAATGGACAGATCAAGGAAAGAGAAATTAAACAGAGACATAGAAAGACTAAGAGAAGTCATGAGCCAATTGGACTTAACGGATATTTATAGAACATTCTAACCTAAACCAAAGGATATACCTTCTTCTCAGCTCCTCATGGTACTTTCTCCAAAATTGACCATATAATTGGTCAAAAAACGGGCCTCAACAGGTACAGAAAGATAGAAATAATCCCATGCGTGCTATCGGACCACCACGGCCTAAAACTGGACTTCAATAACAATAAGGGAAGAATGCCCACATATACATGGAAATTAAACAATGCTCTACTCAATGATAACCTGGTCAAGGAAGAAATAAAGAAAAAATTAAAAACTTTTTAGAATTTAATGAAAATGAAGGTACAACATACCCAAACTTATGGGACACAATGAAAGCTGTGTTAAGAGGAAAACTCATAGCGCTGAATGCCTCCAGAAAGAAAAAGGAAAGAGCATATGTCAGCAGCTTGACAGCACACCTAAAAGCTCTAGAACAAAAAGAAGCAAATACACCCAGGAGGAGTAGAAGGAAGGAAATAATCAAACTCAGAGCTGGAATCAACCAAGTAGAAACAAAAAGGATCATAGAAAGAATCAACAGAACCAAAATTGGTCATTTGAGAAAATCAACAAGATAGATAAACCCTTAGCCAGACTAATGAGAGGACACAGAGAGTGTGTCCAAATTAACAAAATCAGAAATGAAAAGGGAGACATAACTACAGATTCAGTGGAAATTCAAAAAATCATCAGATCTTACTATAAAAGCCTATATTCAACAAAACTTGAAAATCTGCAGGAAATGGACAATTTCCTAGACAGATACCAGGTACCAAAATTAAATCAGGAACAGATAAACCAGTTAAACAACCCCCTAACACCTAAGGAAATAGAAGCAGTCATTAAACGTCTCCCAACCAAAAGGAGCCCAGGTCCAGACGGGTTTAGTGTAGAATTCTATCAGACCTTCATAGAAGACCTCATACAAATATTATCCAAACTATTGCACAAAATTGAAACAGATGGAGCACTACCAAATTCCTTCTATGAAGCCACAATTACCCTTATACCTAAACCACACAAAGACCCAACAAAGAAAGAGATCTTCAGACCAATTTCCCTTATGAATATCGATGCAAAAATACTCAATAAAATTCTGGCAAACCGAATCCAAGAGCACATCAAAACAATCATCCACCATGATCAAGTAGGCTTCATCCCAGGCATGCAGGGATGGTTTAATATCCATTGATGGACGGAAAACCATCAACGTGATCCATTATATAAACAAACTGAAAGAACAAAACCACATGATCAATTCATTAGATGCTGAGAAAGCTTTTGACAAAATTCAACACCCCTTCATGATAAAAGTCCTGGAAAGAATAGGAATTCAAGGCCTATACCTAAACATAGCAAAAGCCATATACAGCAAACCAGTTGCTAACATTAAACTAAGTGGAGAGAAACTTGAAGCAATCCCACTAAAATCAGGGACTAGACAAGGCTGCCTACTTATTCAATATAGTTATTGAATAACTCTCTCCCTACTTATTCAATATAGTTCTTGAAGTTCTAGCCAGAGCAATCAGACAACAAAAGGAGGTCAAGGGGATACAGATCAGAAAAGAAGAAGTCAAAATATCAATATTTGCAGATGATATGATAGTATAATTCAGTGATCCCAAAAGTTCCACCAGAGAACTACTAAAGCTGATCAACAACTTCAGCAAAGTGGCTGGGTATAAAATTAACTCAAATAAATCAGTAGCCTTCCTCTACACAAAGAAGAAACAAGCCGAGAAAGAAATTAGGGAAATGACACCCTTCATAATAGACCCAAATAATATAAAGTACCTCGGTGTGACTTTAACCAAGCAAGTAAAAGATCTGCACAATAAGAACTTCAAGACACTGAAGAAGGAAATTGAAGAAGACCTCAGAAGATGGAAAGATCTCCCATGCTCATGGATTGGCAGGATTAATATAGTAAAAATGGCCATTTTACCAAAAGCGATCTACAGATTCAATGCAATCCCCATCAAAATACCAATCCAATTCTTCAAAGAGTTAGACAGAACAATTTGCAAATTCATCTGGAATAACAAAAAACCCAAGATAGCTAAAACTATCCTCAACAATAAAAGGACTTCAGGGGGAATCACTATCCCTGAACTCAAGCAGTATTACAGAGCAATAGTGATAAAAGCTGCATGGTATTGGTACAGAGACAGACAGATAGACCAATGGAATAGAATTGAAGTCCCAGAAATGAACCCACACACCTATGGTCACTTGATTTTTGACAAAGGAGCCAAAACCATCCAATGGAAAAAAGATAGCATTTTCAGCAAATGGTGCTGGTTCCATTGGAGGTCAACATGTAGAAGAATGCAGATTGATCCATGCTTATCACCCTATACAAAGCTAAAGTCCAAGTGGATCAAGGACCTCCACATCAAACCAGTCACACTCAAACTAATAGAAGAAAAACTAGGGAAGAATCTGGTACACATGGGCACTGGAAAAAATTTCCTGAACAAAACACCAATGGCTTATGCTCTAAGATCAAGAATCGACAAATGGGATCTCATAAAACTGCAAAGCTTCTGTAAGGCAAAGGACACCGTGGTTAGGACAAAACGGCAACCAACAGATTGGGAAAAGATCTTTACCAATCCTACTACAGATAGTGGCCTTATATCCAAAATATACAAAGAACTCAAGAAGTTAGACCGCAGGGAGACAAATAACCCTATTAAAAAATGGGGCTCAGAGCTAAACAAAGAATTCCCAGCTGAGGAATGCCTAATGACTGAGAAACACCTAAAGAAATGTTCAATATCTTTAGTCATAAGGGAAATGCAAATCAAAACAACCCTGAGATTTCACCTCACACCAGTGAGAATGGCTAAGATCAAAAACTCAGGTGACCGCAGATGCTGGAGAGGATGTGGAGAAAGAGGAACACTCCTCCATTGTTGGTGGGGTTGCAGGCTGATACAACCATTCTGGAAATCAGTCTGGAGGTTCCTCAGTAAATTGGACATTGAACTGCCTGAGGATCCAGCTATACCTCTCTTGGGCATATACCCAAAAGATGCCCCAACATATAAAAAGACATGTGATACACTGTGTTCATCACAGCCTTATTTAAAATAGCCAGAAGCTGGAAAGAACCCAGATGCCCTTCAACAGAGGAATGGATACAGAAAATGCGGTACATCTACACAGTGAAATATTACTCAGCTATCAAAAACAATGACTTTATGAAATTCGTAAGCAAATGGTTGGAACTGGAATATATCATCCTGAGTGAGCTTACCCAATCACAGAAAGACACACATGGTATGCACTCATTGATAAGTGGCTATTAGCCCAAATGCTTGAATTACCTTAGATGCCTAGAACAAATGAAACTCAAGATGGATGATCAAAATGTGAATGCTTCACGCCTTCTTTAAAAGGGGAACAAGAATACGCTTGGCAGGGAATAGAGAGGCAAAGATTAAAACAGAGACTGAAGGAAAACCTTCAGAGCCTGCCCCACATGTGGCCCATACATATACAGTCACCCAATTAGACAAGATGGATGAAGCAAAGAAGTGCAGACCAACAGGAGCCGGATGTAGATCGCTCCTGAGAGACACAGCCAGAATACAGCAAATACATAGGCGAATGCCAGCAGCAAACCCCTGAACAGAGTATAGGACCCCCGTTGAAGGAATCAGAGAAAGAACAGGAAGAGCTTGAAGGGGCTCGAGACCCCATATGTACAACAATACCAAACAACCAGAGCTTCCAGGGACTAAGCCACTACCTAAAGACTATACATGGACTGACCCTGGACTCTGACCTCATAGGTAGCAATGAATATCCTAGTAAGAGCACCAGTGGAATGGTAAGCCATGGGTCCTGCTAAGACTGAACCCCCAGTGAACTAGACTGTTGGTGGGAGGGCTGCAATGGGGGGAAACCGGGGAAGGGAATAACACTTGAAATGTATATAAGAAATACTCAAGTTAATTAAAAAAAATAGGTATTTATATCCTACGAAGAATAATAGACTGAAAACTCAAACACAAGGAGAAAAACTATCCCTAGAAAAAGCACAAATGTAATCTTCTTGCAACATAACCAAAGGAAAAGAAATACACAAATATAATTCCACCTCTAACAACAAAAAGTAACACGAAACAACAATCCTAATCTTATTATCTCTTAATATCAATGGACTCACTTCTCTAATAAAAACACATGGACAAACAGAGTGGATACTTAAAGAGGACTAAGTATTTGCTGTAAAAAGGAAACCTGCATAAGTGACAATGACAGACATTACCTCAGAGTAAATTGCTGGAAAATAATTTCCCAAGCAAATGGTCCAAACAAAAAAGCTGGAGTAGCCATTCTCATATCGAATAAAATCAACTTTCAACTAAAAGTTTTCAGAAAAGATAAGGAAGGACTTCATATTCATCGAAGGAAAAGTCCAACAAGATGAACTCTCAGTCCTGAATATCTATGCTCCAAATGCCAGGGCACTTGCATTCATAAAAGAAACATTACTAAAGCTCAAAGCACATATTGCATGTCACACAATAACAGTGGGAGATTTCAACACCCCACTTTCATCAATGGACAGCTCATAGAAAGAGAAATTAAACAGAGACATAGAGAAACTAACCTAAGTTATGAGCCAAATGGACTTAACAGATATTAATAGAACATTTCATCCTAAAACAAAAGAATATACCTTCTTCTTACAACCTCATGGTACCTTCTCCAGGACTGACCATATAATTGATCACAAAACAGACCTCAACAGATACAAGATTGAAATAATTGCATGCATCCTATCAGATTACCATGGACTATGGCTTGTTTTCAATAACAACAATAGTGACAGAAAGCACATGTATACATGGACGCTGAATAACACTCTACTCAATGATAATTGGTCATGGAAGAAATAAAGAAATAAATTAAAGACTTTTTAGGATTTAATGAAAATAAAGGTACAACGTACCCAAACTTATGGAACAGAATGAAAACAGTGCTAAGAGGAAAACTCACAGCTCAAAAAGAAATTGGAGATAGCATACATTAGCACCTTGACAGAATATCTAAAATCTCTAGAACTAAAAGAAGCAAATGCACCCAAGAAGCGCAGAAGGCAGGAAATTGTATTAAACTCAGGGCTGAAATCAACCAAGTAGAAACACAAAAGGAATATACAAAGAATCAACAAAAGTGGGAGCTGGTTTTTTGAGAAAATCAACAAGATAGATAATAAACCCTTAGCCTGGCTAACCAGAGGGCACAGAGTATCCAAATTAACAAATCAGAAATGAAAAGTAAGACATAACCAGAGAATCTGAGGAAATTCAGAAAATGATAAGATCCTACTACAAAAGTTTATATTCAACAATACTGGAAAATCTGTATTGAGTGGATAATTTTCTAGACAGATACCAGGTACAAAAGTTAAGTCAGGATCACACAAAGCATCTAAACAGTCCCATAACTAGTAAAGAAATAGAAGCGGTTATTAAAAGTCTCCCAATCAAATAAAGCCCAGGACCAGGTGTGTTTAGTGCAGAATTCTATCAGACCTTCACAGAAGATGTCATACCAATATGGTGCAAACTATTCCACAAAATAGAAAAAAAAGGAACACTACCCAAATCCTTCTATGAAACCATAATTATGCTTGTTGCTGTTAAATATTTGCTGCGCCCGTCCAGAAAGAGCACACGAAACTAATACCAACATGGTTTCTTGTGGTGAGATTTAATAATTCCCTTATTAAATACAAGGGGAAGGGGCCAGAGAAAGAACAGAAAAGAGAGTGAGGGTGGAGGGAGTCTGCTTTTATTTGTACTTTGAGGTAAAGATGCCCAGGTGGAGGTGAGACTTGATCCAAAACGTCTTCTGGGACTGTACAGTGTTACTGCTAAAGTCAGCACTTGATACCAACAATGCTTATACCTAAACCACACACAAAAAAAAAAAAAAAAAACAGGAAAGAAAGAGAACTTCAGAGCAATTTCCCTTATGAATATGAAAGCAAAAATACTCAATAAAATTCTTACAAACCAAATCCAAGCAACCATCAAAATGATAATCAATCATGATTAAGTAGATTTCATCCCAAGGATGCAGAGATGGTTCAATATATGGAAATCCTTCAATGTAATTCACTAGAGGGGCAGGCAGTGAAAGGTACCCTGATTCCTGCTGGAGATAGGTTGAATCCCCATGACACTTAAAGGGGACTGCTGGTGCCTTCCCAATTTCCCAGGATAACAGGTCCCCCCAAAGACCCCTTTCAGAGGTTTGAGACAGACTAGTCATGTAGGGCAATGCTGCAAGCCCCTTCAGCACAGGTCACGTAGGCTCAAGACAGATCAGAGGTGGAAGCAGGACCACACCTACAAATAAGTATATGAGGAGGTCTTCCCAAGCTCTCAGGACAAACCAATAGGAAGTTCCTTCTGTCAGACACTGACCCATTCACAAAACTATTTAAGCACAATGAAAGGCATGCAAGAATTATTCCATTGTCTATGAGCTTCTGTTATAAGAGCTGTTACTCTGCCACTTGGAGATGAGATCTGCTCTCCAAAAATCATCACTGCCAGAATCTCCCTTGCACTCCTCCCTGGCTAGTCAGTCCCCTGCTGATTCAGCCCAGCCCAGGTAACCAAAGTGGCAGGCAGTGGGGGCAAGGAGAAGGACCTGCACTTGGGGTGGCAAAAAAAGGATCCCCCTCCCTGCCTGAGATCTTTCTCCCTTTATCTGTACCCACACAACTAGCCAGCCTGGTCAGAGATCACTGCGGAGAGCACTCTGGCACCAGAGCCCTACAATGTAGTGCTGGAACAATGATCAACAAAACTGCAGTTCGGGAAGGTGAGTCACCTCCCCCAACTGTGGAGACTAGCAACCTACCTTTTCCTGCTGAGTTTTCATTCAGCACCATCTCAAGCTTAGGTCAAGCTGAAGGGGCAACTGAAGGCTCCTGGCCAGAGCTACTCTCTGGAGTTGGCTGAAGGTCCCTCTAGCCCCTGTCTAAATCCTGACAGCATGCAAAACAGCCTGCAATCAGTTTGGCAGTCTCCCTATCTAACCTGATAAAGCAGCAGACACTTAAAGCCACAGGGCACCTGCTCATTCTTTAATCTGCAGGAAGGCTTAACCTTTTGGACTCCTGTGGAATCCACCAAGGCCAATAGGCCAAGGGAATGTTCCCATTGGACAAACCGTTTTCCTCTTTTCTGTAACAGACACCAGCACAAAAACACAATATTAAAAAAAAAAATTCCTCAGTTCCTGCACCCCTCCCCCGGCAGTGTTCTTGCAGCTTTTCACAGCCCAACACCCACCCTGTGGCAGTGTGGGGTAAGTGGGGTAAGTGGTCAAACTTCTAAGTCCTGTATCACCTAGGGGATGAGCCCTGTGGCTGAGCTGATGCAGAAAACCCCCAAGGCTTCAAAGGAGACACTAAACAGTCTGTCTGCTCCTCCCTCCTCCCCCCCCCCCCAGGGCAGGACTCCATTAAAAAAACAAAGGAGTTTCCACCTGCCTCTCCCCTTACTCCACCTTCCCCCATCCAACTAAGGAGATCTCTCCTTAGAGGTAGTGGATAAAACAGCCAACCAGATAAAGACCACATTAGGGCAGAAGATATCACCTATAAAGACAATGGAATACCCAAGGAGACCCAAAACGTTCCCTACAAATCACCCCCAATTCTATGGGCCACTGTTGACAGCACACCTAAAAGCTCTAGAACAAAAAGAAAGAGGAGTAGAAGGCAGGAAATAATCAAAATTAGACCTGAAATCAACCAAGTACAAACAAAAATGAGTATACAAAGAATCAGCAAAACCAAGAGCTGGTTCTTTGAGAAAATCAACATGATAGATAAACCCGTAGACTAACCGGAGATCACAGAAAGGGTATCCAAATTAACAAAATTAGAAATGAATAGGGAGGCATAACAGCAGCATCTGAAGTAATTAAAAAAAAATTACATCCTACTACAAAAGCCTATATTCAACAAAACTGGAAAATCTGGAGGAAATGGACAATTTTCTAGACAGATACCAGGTACCAAAGCTAAATCAGGAACCATTAAAACACCCCCATAACTCTTAAGAAATAGAAGCAGTTATTGTTATTAAGAGTCTCCCAACCAAAAAGAGCCCAGGTACAGATGGATTCAGGTCTGGATTCTACCAGACCTTCACAGAAGACCTCATACTAATACTGTTCAAACCAATTTCCCTTATGATTATTGATGCAAAAATACCCTTGAATGTGTTAAAACAGAATTCAAGAACACATCCAAATGATCATCCATCATAATCAAGTAGGCTTCATGCCAGGGATGCAGGGATTGTTTAATATACAAAAATCCATCAATGTAATCCACTATATAAACTAACCCAAAAATAAGAATGACATGGTCATTTGATTAGATGCTGAAAAAGCATTTGACAAAGTTCAACACCTCTTCATAATAAAAGTCCTGGAAAAATCAAGAATTCAAGTCCCATATCTGTATATAGTAAAAGCAATATACAGCAAACCAGTAGCTAACATCATACCAAATGGAGAGAAAATTGAAGCAACCCAACTAAAATCAGGAACTAAACAAGACTGCCCACTCTCTCCCTACTTATTCAATCTAATAGTCGAAGTCATAGCCAGAGCAATCAGACAGTGAAAAGAGGCCAAAGGGATACAAATTTGAAAGGAAGAAATCAAATTATCACTATTTGCAGATGATATGATAGTATAGTTAAGTGACCCCAAAAGTTCCACCAGAGAACTACTTAACCTGACAAACAACTTCAGCAAAGTGCCGAGGTATGAAATTAACTCAAACAATTCAGTACCCTTCTTCTACTCAAAGGATAAACAGGCTGAGAAAAAAATTAAGGAAATGACACCCTTCACAATATTCCCAAGTAATGTAAAATATCTTGGTGTGACTTTAACCAAGCAAACGAAAGATCTGCATGACAAGAACTTCAAGTCTCTTAAGAAAAAGATTGAGGAAGAACTGAGAAGATGGAAAGGTCTTCCATGCTCATGGATTGGCAGGATTAATATAGTAAAGATGGCCATTTTGCCAAAAGCAATCTATAGATTCAATACAATCTCCATCAATATCCCTACTCAATTCTTTATTGAGATAAAAAGAGCAATTTGCCAAACCCAGGATAGCGAAAATTATACTCAACATGAAAAGAACTTCTGTGAGAATCACCATCACTGACTTCAAGCAGTATTACAGAGGAATCTTCATAAAAACTGTATGGGATTGGTACAGAGACAGACTGATAGAAGAGTGGAATAGAATTGAAGACCCAGAAATAAACCCACACACCTATAGTCACTTGATCTTAGACAAAGGAGCTAAAACCATCCAATGGCAGAAAGATAACATTGTCAACAAATTGGAGGTCAGCATGTAGAAGAATGCAAATTGATCCATTCTTATTACCATGTACAAAGCTTAAGTCCAAGTGGATCAAGGGCCTCCATATCAAACCAGATACACTCACACTAAGAGAAGAAAAAATGAGGAAGTGTCTCGAACACATGGGCACTGGGCAAAATTTCCTGAACAAAACAACAATGGCTCATGCTCTAATATCAAGAATCGACAAATGGGACCTCATAAAGCTGTAAAGCTTTTGTAAAGCTAATGACACTGTCAATAGGATGAAATGGCAACCAACAGATTGGGAAAACATCTTTACCAATCCTACATCTGACACAGGGGTAATACCTAAAACATACAAAGAACTCAAAAAGTTAGAATCCAGAGAGTGAAATAACCCTATTAAAAATGGGGTACAGAGCCAAACAAATCATTCTCAGCTGAGGATTATCGAATGGCCAAAAAAAAACCTAAAGAAATGTTTAACATCCTTAGTCATCAGGGAAATGCAAATCAAAACAACCCTGAGATTCTATTTCACACCATTCAGAAAAGCTAAAATAAAAAACTCAGTTGACAGCAGATGCTGGGGAGGATGTGGAGAAGGAGGAACACTCTTCCATTGCTGGTGGGATTGCAAACTGGAACAACCACTTTGGAAATCAGTCTGGAGTTTCCTCAGAAAATTGGAGATTGCACTACCTGAGAACCCAGCTATACCTCTCTTAGGCATATACCCAAAAGATGTTCCAACATACAACAAAGACACATGCTCCAATATGTTCATATCAGCCTTCTTTATAATAGCCAGAAGCTGGAATGAACCCATATGCCCTTCAAAAGAGGAATGGATTCAAAAAAGTGGTACATCTACTCAGTGGAGTACTACTCAGCTATCAAAAATAATGACTTCATGAAATTCATAGGCAAATGGAATGAACTAGAAAATATCATCCTGAGTGAGGTTACTCAATCAAAGGAAAACACACTTGGTATGCACTCATTGATAAGTGGATATTAGCCAAAAAGCTCGAATTACCCAAGATGCAATCCACAGACCACAGGAAGCTCAAGAAGAAGGATTAACAAAATTCAGATGCTCCCACTCCTTAAAAGGGGATATATATATATATATATATATGTGTGTGTGTGTGTGTGTATGTATATATATATATATATGTGTGTGTATATATATATATATATATATATATATATGTATACTAGATACGATTGATGAAGTAATAAAATGCATCTTGATAGGAACCGGATATAGATCTCTCTTGAGAGACACATCCAGAGGATGTCCAATACAGAAGTCAATGCTAGCAGCAAACCACTGATCTGAGAACAAGACCCTTGGAGGGAATTAGACGAAATATTGAAACAGTTGAAGGAGCATGCAACCCCATCAAACCAACAACGCCAACCAAACAGAGCTTCCAGGGCCTAAACCAGGACTGAAAGACTATACATGGAATAATCCAGGACTCCAACCGCATATATAGCAGAGAATAGACTTGTTGGGGCACCAGGGGAAGGGGAAGCCCCTGATCTTGCCAAGGTTGGACCACCAATACAGGGGAATATGGGGGGGGGAATAAAGTGGATATATATGGGGAATACCTGTATGGGGATGGGGGATGGGAGGGAATGGGTGCTTATATACAGGAAATTGGGAAGGGGAGTAATGTTTGAAATATAAGAAAAGAATTATATCTAATAAAAATTTTAAAAAAATTAAAATTTAGGAACCAAGAAGATGCCAATGCCAGTTCTAGCTATAATGTTTAGGTCCTGAGATGGAGAAGGGGAGTTAACAAAAGTGAAGACACTGACCATCTTTTGATTTTCAGGCAAGAGGCCACAAATAACTTGAGCCTTCTATATTTATACAATGACAATTGTGCTTACCCAAGCAGTGGTATCATTGCTTACATTATTAAAAGAAATCATAATATCCACATTTCAAAAGCTCTATCTTTACACAAATCCCCCAATAGTTCCCCTTCCTCCTTCTCCCATTCCTTGGATCAGTCACCACCTAAACTTATTTTGCATTAAAAAGCACAATTTCAGCAAGACAAAAGAGATGTCTGGCCAGGCTTGTCCTGTAAACAGGAAGACATACCTGTCTGGTAGCAAACATGGTTACATAGTTATGCATAGTGAGAGGCCGAATTAAACATTTGTTGGTAAACTATTTCTAGTTATTATCTCCTATCATAATTCCCTTTTAATTGCAGACAGACAAGTTCATTTTACAAAGCAGATCTTCTAGACATCTTTCTAATATATAGATCTTTGTAAGATGTAATCATTCTAAGAGCCATTTTCAAGTCTCTATCAATCCAACATAATGTCTGCATTTTCCATGTCTCTACTGATCAGATATAGCTTCTTAAAAACAGTTATGTAAGCAGGACCTACCTCTCTCCACAACTGACACAGACTTGCTCAGTGTGACTGGGTACTTCTCTAAAGATATGATTATAAGTCTCAAATTCCCAGGATTTATGGTAACATCTGGAGGATTGATAGATACAAAAAGAGGTGAAGAACATTTTATGCCTTGAAAGAGTTTTGAGAAAAATGTAGAATCATCCACCGTGACTTAGTCTGTGTGACTCCAGATGGCCTTGTCCATGACTGATGAAGTGCTACAGTTTTGATAATGACTTTATGCAGTACAATGAAGGAATGGAGAGCTTGTAGGGCATGCAAACTTGGTACTAAATATTAAGGCTACCAAATTTACCTTGTCAACTGAGAAGTGGTTTCCATGGACTTGCCATAGTAGAATCCTGTCACTGAAGCACTCATATGCTATTCCTTGCAGCAGCTACATGGCCACTGCCAGAAAGAGGTCGCACCTCTGCTAAATTATTTCTGATACATGCATGAGGATCTGAGTGCAGTCTCCAGAGAACATGTAAAAAGTCATGGGACTGTGTTCCAAGCTAATCATCCTGGTGCCTGTGAAATGGAGAAGAAAGAAACCCTGTGGCTTGACAGAGCCCCAGTCTACCTAAATTGGTAATTCCATGGTCAGCTTGAGACCACATCACAAAATCAATACAGTAGAGAGTGACTGAGAATGATACCCAGTATTGACCTTTGACCTCCTTATTCACACCTGTGGACATGCAACTGCAGACACATGGGCCCCCACACAAACATGTACACACAAAGTACTGTGACCTTATAAGCAGACTCAAGCCACTTTAGAAAGTTTCATGTCATTGTTTACCCTGTAACATCTCTCATACAGCACACTGTTCCTTATTGTTTGCACTTTATCTTTTATCATTATATTCATTCAGCCTCCTTGTCTTTAGGCAACAGAAATCATTTTTTAACTTATTTTTACAGGAGACTGGAGACTTGACGGAGAAGTTAAGCACATGTACTACTTCTGAAGAAGACACATGTTAGATTCAAAGAACAAGATGACTCATAATCACTGGTAATTTCAGTTTCAGGGACCCAATACCCTTCGTTTTCTAGCCTCCACAGGCAACCCTATGCAGGCAAATATTCACACATAATTTAATAAAGAAACAGCCCCATACACACATGTTTACAATTTAAATTATTTTCTGGCCTTATTTTTTTTACTAGGACAAAGAGGGTAAAATTATTCAATCTACTTCATATTTCTGAAGGGGAACAACATTTTGCCTTCTCAATAGGAGACAAACCTCTCCAGATTTAGAGGCATCTAAATCCAAGTTGACAAAAGTGTCCATCATATACACTAATATGCCTTTTGAATTGTCTTTTACTTTTCCATAATGGGTATTGCTTACAATTGTGTTGCTACAGATTTGGTTTTACCACAGGCTTCTCTGATGCTCTGAGCAGCTTTGATTTTAATTTCTGATCCTCTCTCAATTAGCTTCTAACCCTACATTGTTATTCTATCTTATCATTCATTTTATAACATTCATGCTCCATGAATTTGAAGAAGATAACAACAATTGCTGCTTAAAGTGTACTTCTTTTCCTTATAGTCACTCTATTGAAAAACATACTTTTGCCTATAATTATTGTTTTCTTTCTTTGACACAAGCTTTTTCCTTGAGTATAATAATACTGTTTTACTCTTTTAAATTTATCCTTTCCAAGTAAGACAATAGAAATCTTGTGGGGGTGCTTTGTAAATGAATATGAGCATGATCCCTATTGTCTATATTTTGATGTCTTCTACATTTGAAAAATGAGTGCTGATTCAGCAACTAAATCCTGCACAGGCAACCACTGTGTAGAGTCCAGTGGAAGTATTCCAGGACTCCTGATGGATGTCAGATCCCCTTGGACTCATACACCTGACATTTTTAACTAGTATATTACCCTAAACCCAAGTTGTTGGGGTATTTTCTTTCATCCTCTAACTCATATCTCAGAAAGAACGAAGAATATCATATTGGAACAAAGTCACTTGATTCTATTTCACGATGTGACTAAGAAACCTGGAATCTCCTAGTCGTATTCCTGATTTGGTTATAAAGGAGAACATTTTGTTTTATTTCTCTAGTTACATACAGTACATTTCAGTGTAGATGCCTATTCCTCTACCATGCAAGGAAAGGTCCCTATAAATCTAAGTGATACAAATACAAGTGCTATTGTCTGGTCACCCTGGTTACACAATTCCACTGTGGAAAAGTCTCTGGAATCTACATGCCCCATATTTAAGTTTTTTGATTCACCAGTCTGAGTAATACATGTTCATGAGTCTGAACTTATTTTATCCAGGAGTTGTTTAGTTTATCTCTGTAAGACCAAGTTGCCTTCATATGACCTATGTTTGTATTCTTTTGTTAATTCTCAATATTATGTTCTGTTGCTCTGTAATACTAGGCAGAAATTCCATGTATGTAATTTTTTTCTTGCTTCAGAAATGGGAGAAACGGAACACACATATGTACAGGGATACAGGATGACGGAGTACAATTTATTGCATTCATTTCCTCCTTCCATTGTGTGTGTCCCAAGGACCAAACCAAGGTTAACAGCCTTGGCAACAAATATCTTTACCTACTGAGCTATTTCACTCTTCCTAGTATATTTCATAATTTATTGTTGCAAGCCCAATTGCTACCCCATGCCAAAAAAAAGGAATGTTTTCTTGCTGGTGTGTGCTATAATCTAAAGCACGTCTTTAGATTAAGTCATTGTCCTCTTTAATACCCTATTATGATACATATAATATCTGTGGGCATGCAGAAACACATATACACACATAATTTCACTGACATACACTGTCAATGCCCAATGCCCGCACTGACACTGTACCGAGAATCAGGCGAAAGCCTGCGGGAGTAAAGAAACACACACACACACACACACACACACACAAACACACACACACACAGAGGTTATTATTAGCCATTCTTTTGTAAAATTTTTAGTGATATCACTTCAATACAGAAGCTTAGAGATATACATCCACAAACTCTCACCTACAAACTATATAGGAAGGTTTTTTATCAATGTGATATAAAACTAGAGATAACTTGGAAGAAGAAATCTTAACTGAGAAAAAATTGTTCATAAGATTGTCCTATGAAAAAGCCTGTGGGCACTTTCTTGATCAATAATTTTGTTGGAGGGCCCAGCTCCCTGTAGGTTGTCCCACTCCTGGGTTTATTGTTCTAGCTTTTATAAAAACACAGGCTGAGCAAGCGATAAATATAGACCAATAAACAATCTTCTTCCCATGTCTCTCTAACATTTCCTGCCTGCTTAATCACTGGGATATCTTCCCACCCTACCTGATGTAACTAGGATTTGTTTTAGTGATTTTGTGTTTTGGACTGATGGCTGCTAATGGGATCATAAAATAAGACTTAAGTTGAATCTTTCAACGTTCTTCAAAATGTGTAAAATAATTTTATTCTAATACCCTCATCTTTGAGACACAGGACATCATATATGAAAGGTCAGAAAGACTCTGCCATAAATATAGGCATCCTGAAGGGTTAATTCTTTACAACCAATAGGTCCAGGTAAGAACTAGGTAGATATGATTGTACATTGTAAGGTTAGTTTATATAAGGAAGTAGCCATGTTTGAAAGTGTCATATAATTGAGGGCCAGATAAAGTACTAATTCAAAGAAAAAACTGACAGAATGTATCACAGATAAATGTGCCCAATTCACATGAGAACAGCTTAGGAATAAGAGAATGCACAAGAGTAGAGAAAGAGACACAAAACTAAACAAAAGAAAGACAGAGAGAAGTAGAGCAAGAAAGAGAAGTTGTGGTGTGTGGCATGGGTTTACGGAAGTTTTCCGGACATGTTTTTACAGATTCAGGTTCTGAGAGAACAAACTATTCACTGGGGAAAACAGAAAAAGCTGGAGAATTAGAAGGATCCAGAAGATTGTAACACATTGTCCAAGTTAATGTGAGTCCAAGCAGAACATCTCATGAAGATGCCAAGAGAAACCATATTGAATCAGTCAGCTTGGAAGGTTGGATTACATGGAGGCTAGAAGCTCCTAGTATTATGTCTATAAATAGTAGAACAGAGGGAAAAAATACTCTGGCCTCAGCCTAAAGGATATATTTGAATAGCTTGGGTAAGAGTCTTATCTCATCACTTTATCTAAGAAAAGAAAAGTGACATTCACTTAGAAAGACATACAGACAGACACACAGACAGACAGAAACACACACACACACACACACATACACAGAGACACACAAACACACAAACATACAAACATAGAGTGGTGTGGGGAGGGAGGGAAGAAGAGAGGGAGGGAAGAAGGGAGAGTGCTTGCAGTCAACCATTGAACTGAGAACAAGGTTCCAAAGAGAAGAGTTACAGAAAGAACTGAAGTAGTTGAAGGGGTTTGCCACCCCATAAGAAGAACAATATCAACCAACCAAACCCCTGCCCTCCATCTTCCATGGACTAAACAACAATCCCAAGAATACACAAGGATGAGCCTATGGCTCCATCTGCATATGAAGCAGAGGATGTCCTTTTCAGGCACCAATGGGAGCAAATGCCCTTGGTCCTGTCAAGGCTTGATGCCCCAGTGTAGGGAACTGTCAGAATGGGCAGGTTGGAAGGAGTGAGTGGGTGACTGAGGAACTGCCCTCATAGAACAGGAGGCATGAGGGGAAATAATAGCTGGTTTCTAGAGGACAAATCAGGAAAGGGGATAATATTTAAAATGTGAATTAAAACAATCCCCTCCCCTAATGAAAGAAAAAGAAAGAGAAATGGAGAAAGAAAAAGTAAAACAAATGGGGGTACATAACTAAACAGATGCCGACTGGGTTCGTGGTGGTGTTATTCCCATGATAGTCAAGCATCTTCTGAGAATCCAAAGTCTTTGGGTTCCAGTGGAGTATGGTTGCAAAGCTGAAACTTAAAGGAATTGACGGAAAGGCACCACCGAGGGTGGAGCCTGCAGCTTAATTTGACTCAACACGGGAATCCTCACCCGGCCTGGACACAGACAGGATTGACAGATTGATAGGTCTTTCTCGCTTCCCTGGGTGGTGGTTCATGGCTGTTCTTAGTGGGTGGAGCGATATGTCTGGTTAATTCCTATAAGGAAGAAGACTCTGGCATGCTAACTAGTTACGCGACCCCCTGAGCGGTCGGCGTCCCCCAACTTCTTAGAGGGACAAGTGGTGTTCAGCCACCTGAGATTGAACAATAACAGGTCTGTGATGCCCTTAGATGTCCTCGGCTGCATGTGCACCACACTGACTGGCTCAGCAAGTGCCTACCGTATGCCTGCAGGCACTGGTAACCCATTGAACCGCATTCATGATGGAGATCTGGGATTACAATTATTACCTATAAAGAGGAATTCCCAGTAAGTGCAGGTCATAAGCTTGCTTTGATTAAGTCCCTGTCCCTTGTACACAGAGCCCTTCGCTACTGCCAATTGGATGGTTTAGTGAGGCCTCATCAGCCCATGGCCCTGTGGGCGGGCTGAGAAGATGGTGGAACTTGATTATCTAGAGGAAGTAAAAGTCTTAACAAGGTTTCTGTAGGTGAACTGGTGGAAGGATCATTAATGGAGAAGGCCGAGGGGGTGTCTGGTCCTTTCTTGGGCCTGTGTGAGTCCCTCCTCTCACCGGGAGGGGTGTCCCTGTGTCCTGGTTGCCACCATGGCCCGTGCCACAGCCTGCAAGCCAAGTGAGCATTTCGGGAAAAGCAGGGATTGTTATGGAGCGGTGCGGGGAGGGTGTCAGGTCTGGTCCATTGAGGGATCTCCTCCATTCTCTCTCTCTCCCTCCCTCCTCTGCCTCCATCCACACCTTCGTGCACCCTCCTCTGCCTCCCCTGCCGCCTCCAGCACCTCCCTTGCCCAACGCCGCCGGGCGCTGGGTTAGCGGAGTCCCATGTCCCTTGTTTCCCGTCTTTCTGATCCCGACCCTGTCATATTTTTTCTTTTCACATGTATCCTTTAGTTTCCCGTTGGCCGGCCTGAGGTGGAACCGCCTTGCCATTGGCCCCTCTCTTCCGGTGCAGCAGGGGCGGGCGGGGGAGCTTGTGCCAGTGTTAGCACCCATACAAGTCCGCTCACACTCCACATAGCCATACAACTCTTAGCGGTGGATCACTTGGCTCGTGCGTCGATGAAGAATGCAGCTAGCTGCGAGAATTAATGTGAATTGCAGGACACATTGATCATGGACACTTCAGACGCACTTGCGGCCCCGGGTTCCTCCCTGGACTACACCTGTCTGAGAATCACTTGAGGATCAATTGCCGCCCTCTTGCGGTTTCGCTGCCAATGCGGGACGGGGGGGGGGGGGGGGTTGGGGGATGGGCGCATCGCGCGGCTTGGACTCTGCTCCCAGGGCCTCTCCCCTTGGCCGTCCATCTCCCGAAGGACAGACATGGGCAGTGTCCAGCGTTTGTCCACACCTGGTTGGTCTGAGCGGGCCTCATCCTCCCCATCCACTGGCACCGCGCGCCGGCCAACCTCCTTGTGGCTCCTTCCTGCTTGCCCCGCCGCTCCCGCTCCCGTCCTCGCCCGCTCTCCCCACCATGTGGACGCGTCGGCATGGGCCGGTCGGGTGCCTGGGCGCCAGAGGGGCTGCGTCTCCGGGGTCGGTCATCGTGCCTCCGATCTGGTGGGAGGGAAGGCCCTTCCCATGGGTTCGGTGCATCCACCACCACTGTGCACCCGCCAGTGCATGCAGAGAGAGTAACCTGCAAGCGTCGGATGGGGTGGGGGCCATACCTCACCCGCGGGGGCCTGTCTCAGGTACCTCTCCTCCCCCCTCCCTCTGCCGGGGGCCAACCGCTCGGGCGCCAGCCAGAGGGACACCGTGGCGTCCATGCGCTGACGCGACTTGCCCCCTCTCTCTCTCCTCTCCGTACATCCGCCCGAGGCAGCACATGCGCCTTCCTTTCCTCCTTCCCCTCTCGACAGTGACCTCAGATCAGACGTGACGACCCGCTGAATTTAAGCATATTAGTCAGCGGAGGAAGAGAAAGTAACCAGGATTCCCTGAGTAATGGTGAGTGAACAAGGAAGAGCCCATCGCTGAATCCCTGCCGTGTGCCGTGGCGCGGGAAATGTGGCATATGGAAGACCCACTCCCCGGCGCCGCTGGTGGGGGGCCCAAGTCCTTCGGATCGAGGCCCAGCCTGTGGATGGTGTGAGGCCGGTAGCGGACCCAGGAGCGCCGGGCGCGGGTCTTCCCAGAGTCGGGTTGCCTGGGAATGCAGCCCAAAGAGGGTGGTAAACTCCATTTAAGGCTAAATACTGGCAGGAGACTGATAGCCAACAAGTACAGTAAGGAAAAGTTGAAAAGAACTTTGAAGAGAGAGTTCAAGAGGGCGTGAAATCGTTAAGAGGTAAACTGGTGGGGTCAGTGCAGTCCGCCAGAGGATTCAACCCGGCTGCACATGTTTGGCTGGGCCAGTGAACCCAGTGGATCTTTCCCGCTCCCCGTTCCTCCAGACCTCTCCACCTGCGCGACTATCTTCCCCCTCCACGCGTCCAGCTGTCGCCATCCCCGCTCCTCCCAATGCAGGGGGGGGGGTCGGCGGGCGCTCCCGGGGCGGGCGCGGGGTGCAGTGTGGGCGCCTAGGTGGGACCTGGGGTAGGGTTGGTGGGTAATGCCTTCCCCCCCCCCGCGTCGGTGACTGGCCACACTGGGCGTCCTTCCACTGTGGTGGTGCGCCAAAACCGGCTGCGGGACCTCTGGGAAGGCCATGCTGGGAAGGCACTGCGGGGAAGGTGACTTGGGAGGCGGTGTGGCAACACCCATGGGCCCTGGACCACCCCGCCCCGAGTATTACAGCACATCCTCTCCATACAGAAGACACTGACAGACAGACAGACAGACAGACAGACACACACACACACACACACACACACACACACACAGGCACTCACACACACAGAGACACACACACACAAATACATATTTAAATATTTAAAATGATGTTTACAAAAACCAGTCTTCCTGTTTAACAGAGGTTTAAAGGGAAGTTGGCTGACAGAATGTTTTTGTGGGTTTTTATTCTCTTTTTTACCAAATAGGAGGTAGATCTGTTGGCCCTTTTATTAAAAGCCAAAGTATTAAGTGGCGAGCCGATGTTTCAACTTTTACCATTTTGTTCCTTTCACGAAAACCAGGCAGTGTTGTTTCTTTGACTTTTCCTTTTTGAAACAAAATGGAAGGAGCTCTACCAGTTGGCCTAGTTTCCCTGTTCCTTTTCCCTCTTCCACTGTATGCTCAATGAAATAAAGGAAATAAATGAAGTTTCCAGTTATTTATTTGTTTGGGAGACCCGAACGCTCAACTCTCTCTCAAGAGATATTTCCATCTCCCACCCCAACCCCCCTCCCCCCCCCCCCCCCCCCCCCGCCACCACCACCACACACACACACAGGAGGCCTACTCCCTGTATGTGGGGGAAGGGGGAGGGGTGGACAGGAGCTAGCTAAGAGGGGGTGGGGTGGGGCTGGAGAATATGCATGGCACTGAAGCTCTGTCAGGGAAATACTGCAGCTGCCCTAGCATGCTTTGCTTCAGTGCTGAGCCAGTCGGTGCCTCTTTAGGGGGGGGTCAAGTTTTCTGCCTGATATCAGTGAGTGATGATTTCAGTGTGAATGTTTGATCCCTCGCTATCCTTTCAGTGCTCTGGCTCATGGCAAATGACTGAAGAAAACCTTAGTTAGACTCACACCCAGCTGTTTGGAAATGGTAATGGAATTGATAGCACACCCTCAGGGAAAGAGGAAGACTCCCTTTGCTCACTCTCAAATCCTAGCATCGCCCTGCCAGCTTTGGATTTCTAAGTAAGGCTGAATCTGGACCATATTTGCAAGATTTGGCATTTCTGATTCATGTTTAATGTTTAGTTAAATGAAGCTTGTGAAGGGCTGGAGAGATGGCTCTGAGGTTAAGAGCACTCACTGCTCTGCTCTTCCAGAGGTCCTGAGTTTCATTCCACAGAAACCATATAGTGGCTCACAACCCTCTGCAAAGGGATATCCCGTGTACTCTACTGCCGTGTGTATATGAAAAAGGCTTTACTGTACTCATATAAATGAAAATAAATAAATAAACCTTTAAAAGAATGAAACAAAATGAAGCTTGCAAAGAAACTGGGCATCTTAAAATGCCAGGCAGTCTATCCACTCATTTTATTTCGAGTGTGTAAAACAGGACCAAGAGGTGGTTCCCCTTTTATTGACCTCGATAGCACAACTGGGACAGAAGTGCAAACTATCATCTACCTATCTGGGAGTGGAGTGGTTGGATACAGGGAGATGGAACATTTGTATTTAGTAAAGTTGTGCTGTCGGTTTTTCGTTTTTTTTTTTTTTTTTTCCTTTCCTTTTTGGATAGATATCGGGAGCTTTTTTTTTTTTTTTTTTTTTTTTTTTTTTAAAGTACAAATTTTGTTTTCTATGCAACATTCTGATCATAGTTTCCCATCGCAAAGCTCTTTCCAGATCCTTCCTCCCCATCCACCACCCCGTTGTACCCCAGGCCTTTCCTTATATGTGGTTGATGCATACCCAGGTGAATCTCCATTGGAGAAAGCACGATATTCCCATCTCCTATGACTGTCAATGGCAGATGACTTAAATGCCAGTGACTTCGGACTTGACTCCATTTTTCCCTTGGAGAACTGGGTTTGGATCTGTTGAACAAAGGCAGGTCCTGGGTTTTGAAACAAACAAACAAACAAACAAACAAACACACCAAAAAATATTTAAAGCAGGCAACAACTGCCTGCATGCCAAGAGACTGTTGACTCCTCTTTGGAGCTAGTACGATGTGAAACTTGTTTAATAAAGTGGAATCCACACAGCACAAAGGGAACACTTTTACAAATTATGAGGGAGAGAGAGAGAGAGAGAGAGAGAGAGAGAGAGAGAGAGAGAGAGATCTGTTTATCTCCCTCCTCTAGTTTTTCAGACTAGAGATTTCATCTTCCTCTGTCTCTGGTGCTGGTGGCTTTACTGCTGGTTTGGGGGGATTGGTATAGGGATAGGAAGAAAAAAAGTCTTGAGTGCTGATTTTAAAGCTCTCTCTCTCTCTCTCTCTCTCTCTCTCTCTCTCTCTCTCTCACACACACACACACACACACACACACACACACACACACACACTTCCTAGGATGAAAGAAAAAAATGAAAAGGAAGGCACCCATGGTGATGCATGACTTTGATCTCACTTTGGTCTCAGCACTGGAGAGGAAAATAGGAAGGCCTATGTAGATGCAATGTGAAGAAGGCCTATGTCAGATTAGTTAATGGCTAGGTAACTGTTACCTAGCTAGTCTGCCATTTTGTTGCAGTTACTAATATTATAAGGACACTTTCTCATTGGTTGTTTCTGCTGTTACTGCCGGAATTCATGACATATTCTGGTAGGATCTTCTGTGTGATAACACACTCAGAAAACAAACACTGTAGAAGTTAGTCTACTGCTTTCTTTGTTGTCTAGTTACCTGCAATTATCTTGGACCTGAACCGAACACCCAGCAGCATTTCCCAAAACCATCCATGTATAAGTTTTTATAAGCTGGACCACCACCACTAGAGCTACAGTGGAAACAGAGACTATTTGGAACCAGACTTCCATTTTGAGTTTTTGTTTGTGTTCTTGTTTTCTTCTATTGTCCTGTCCTGTTCTGTCCCGTCCTATTCTGTCTTGTCCGTCCTGTCTGTCTGTCTGTCTCTCTGTCTTTCTGTCTGTAAATCCACACATGTAGTTCTTTCCATGTCTTATATTTCAAAACAAATAATGCTTGTTGTGCTTCTCATTTCATTCAAGGGTACTACTCTCTAGATCAGAGGAGCCCCCTTACAATTCTCCACAGGTAGTGATGACTGGGGTGTTCAGTGCGACTAAGCAGGAATTATATGGTTGTTATCATTATGCTTGATCTTACCCAAGGTAGGATTTCGGGGCATGGTTGCCAAGATGGCAAACAACAGACAGTGATTGTAGAGAAGGAACAATAACCTACAATTTTCCCTCTCTGTCACTGTTTCTCTGTTACTCTCTGTCTCTCTTCCCTCCTTCCCTCCCTCCTCTCTCAGACCTGAATGAACCTTGCAACTAAAGTAAATGTGCAGTGAAAAGAATCCAGGTGCGGTGCTGCATGTCTTTAATTGCATCACTTGAGTGGTGGAGGTGGTTAGAACCCTGTGAGCAGGCTGCAGAC
Organism: Rattus norvegicus; assembly: GCF_021556685.1. Taxonomy (NCBI): domain Eukaryota; kingdom Metazoa; phylum Chordata; class Mammalia; order Rodentia; family Muridae; genus Rattus; species Rattus norvegicus. The sequence goes on along the minus strand of NC_141535.1, from coordinate 4,762,236 downwards.
CTGATCCAGGTACTGATTTCCAGGGCTTATGTGCAAAGACCCCTGACTCAACTAAAGAAATGAAGAGGAAATTAAAGAAACAGATACAATTAACTTGGAATAAATCAAACAAACTAAGGAAAAGGGAAGGCAGCATTGGGGCGGCTGGCTTACAAAGGAGGGGCAAACATTTATTTGCCAGTGCCTCCTCAGTTGAACACACAAACACACACACACACACACACACACACACACACAGAGAGAGATAGATAGATAGAGAGAGAGAGAGAGAGAGAGGGAAGGAGGGAGAGAGAGAGAGAGAGAGAGAGAGAGAGAGAGAAAGAGAGAGAGAGAGAGAGAGAGAAAGAGAGAGCGAGCAATCAATCTGTTTATCTCTTTGTCTCCCTCCCCTAGTTTTTCAGATAGGTTTTCTCTATGAATTCCTCTGTAGACTGATGGCTCAGAGGGCAAAGCTGCTGGCTCTTAAAGGTCTAGGGAAAACATGAAGGCCTAGATGCGATGTGTAGGCCTGAGGGAACTGTTAAGGCCTAGATGCCCTGTGAAGGAGGCCTATATCATGTATACATATATACACACATATTCATATATATGAATATGTATGTGAATGTGTATACACTCAGGTATCCATTATTTTATTAGCTTATTTTGAATATAATTTCCATGCTAATCAAAAAGAGGAAATTTTCTTTGGCATCGGATTCTTCTTGAACAAAAAATGGATATAAATAATCACATATTCAGATGTTATGTCTAATATTGAGAAGATATTCCCAGATATGGTGTTAATCCATCATAGTCCATGTGTGAACACAAAACAGACGTAGTAAGAATTTTGGCAAGTGGATTTTGAAAACTTATATAGGGTTATTAAGAGCAGTGGTAACATTTTTTAACTTGATATTTTATATATTTACATTGCAAATGTTATTCCTTTGCCGAGTTACCCACTCTCCCACAACCCACCCCCTGCTTCCATGAGGATGCTTTTCCTCCCATCCACCCACTCGCACCTCAATAGCATACCATTCCCCTGCACTAGAGAAAGGAACATTCACAGGACCAAGGGCTTCTCCTCCTATTGATGCCAGACAATGCCATCCTCTGCTCCATATGCAACTGAAGCATTAGGCTTTTACATGAGTACTATTTGGTTAGTAGTTTAATCCCTGGGAGCACTGGTAAGTCAAGTTGGTTGATATTGTTGTTCTTCCTATGGGTTTGCAAACCATTTCAGGTCTTCCTTCACTCCTTCATTGGAGTCCCCATGGAGTCCGATGGTTAGCTTCAAGCATGCTTGTCTGTATCAGTGAGGTTCTGGCAGAGTCTCTCGGGAGACATCCACATCAAGATCCCATCAATAAGGACTTCTTGGCATCAGCAATACTGACTAGGTTTGGTGGCTGCAGATGTGATAGATCACTAGATGGGGCAGCATCTAGATGGCCTTTCCTTAAGTCTCTGCTCCACTGTGTCCCTATATTCCCCTCCCTCTTGAGTGTTTTGTTCCCCCTTCTAGAAAGGACTGAAGTGTACACATATTGTTCTTCCTACTTCTTGAGCATCATATGGTCTATGAATTGTATCTTGGGTATTCCAAGCTTTGGACTAGTATATACTAACTGTGTTAATTCACTCAGGATGATAATTCCTAGTTCTATCCATTTGCCTAGGAATTTCATGAAGTCATTGTTTTTAAAAGCTGAGTAGTACTTCATTGTGTAAATATGTCACATTTTCTGTATCCATTCCTCTGTTGAAGGGCATCTGGGTTCCACCTTCTGACTGGAGGGCCTTTGCAGTATATCTCTTCCAGTCTCTCTCTCTCAGACATGCTCAAAAGTTTTTGTCCTGGGTGATTCTAGAATCCCATAAAATTACAAAAGCATTTTAATTAAATTAAAATATAGCAAAAGTTAAAACTATGGATAAACTCTCTTCAGCTTTATCTTTTCTTGATTATTATCAGTATATAAGATACATACTGGGTGACAACAGCAAATTAAGAATTACCCTGTAGTCCCTTAACCATTTTCTATGTATCTGTGGTGTTGTGTGTTGTAAGAATGTTGGTGGATGTGAGTGTGTGGTGCATGCCTGTAACTGTGTGACTTTATCCAGCTGTGCATGTGTTTTTGGAGTTCTGAGAAGGATTTCCAGTGTCTTCTTTAGTGCTGTTCACTGTTCTTGACATAAGTTCTCTTGTTGAACTTGAAATTCAGTGTGGGATTGGAGAACTGGTCTGTGAGCCCTCAGGATTCAGAGGTAATAGTTATGTGTAGCTATCCCCTATGCCTGGCATTATGTATACATGCTGAATATTCACACCCAGGTCCATATGTTTCTACCCTCTGAGCAATTTCCCAGTCCTAGAGTGATGAATGTTTGCTTAAGATTTGATAACAGACTTTAATTGTTTTCTGTTTTTGCTTTTGTTTGTAATTTTCCATAGGTAACAAGCAGGTGGATATTATAAAAGACACCTGAATAGACCAGAAAATAAAAATAGGAGTAGATGCATTACAAGGAATTCTATAAAACCGTATTTTGCATACTTACCTTGTGAAGCACACTTGATATTTCTGGGTTTGCCTGTTATATAAACAGCATAGTTTGTTATAAGGACAGTTTAGACTCTTTAAAGAGAAAAGAGTAAGAGTGATACATCTCTTGAAATAGTATAGAGAATGTGATACTTTATCACATGAGAATTAAAACAGAGCCACATAGCCTTCAGCAGAGGAAATGAGGGAGAAGTGTGTATATACCTTTAGCAGCACAGTCTCTGGAATAAAACAAACAGGGACATTTAAATAAATATATAGCAGTATATAAGGCTTCATTTCTCTTCCAATATTTGCAGTTACATCGTCAAACATTATATCTGGAGTCATAGATCACTGTGCTATCTAGGATTGCACGATGAGGATGGCATAGTGGCAGTATAGCAAAATAACTGGTAGGAAAAGCAGAGCAGTCATCCCATTAGGATTCATATGAATTGCATTTCCTCCCTGCTGGGAACTAAGAAACAATGGGTGAAACTGTACAAGTACCTCTGTAGTAATTTGGTGTCTTGGGGTTATGTCCAGAGGATATACAGCTGGAGCACATGGTGTTCAATTTATTTTTAGTTTGTCTGATTTAAAATGTGACTGCTGTTAGTAAACATTTTTGTGATGATTGCTTGGAATTTATTTGCACTTTATTAGAAATTGTAGAATCATATTTATAATTTGCAGTCCTGGGGGTACTGGTGGTTGTACATGGGGAACAACTAAGTCAGCAAATGATTAAGTCAGACAATGCTGACGAAAAGAACATGGGATACCACAGTTACAGCTGCCTAAGAACTGATAACCACAACCTAAGGGAAGAGTCTCTTCCCTCAACCTTGACTCCTTTAAGACATTGGTTTCAGCATCAGACAGGCCTTGACAAGTTTGATCCTGGGTAAGGGCATAGAACTAGTGTTCCAGTTATTGTTTTGTCCAGGTCTTTCACACAGTCTAGGGCAGTCCTGGCTCCCACATTAATAGCTACTTCATAGTATTCATAAGACTTTCCAGCTGGATGTGATTTTTGAATTTTCTTTCATAAGCAGGGAAGTGTTAAATCACAGTCCTGTCTAACTGGCTGCTTTCCTCAAACCTGCCATTCCCTTTGTAACCTCTCAATATAATTGATAAGCCACATATTCTGTGGCCTTGTAGTCTCTCTGTCCCTTGCATCTGATTCCCAGGCCCCAAAAACCTTTAATGGTAACTCTGCTTCCACCTTTTTTCTTTCTGTGATTCATCTATTAGTCTAGATCACAAGGTATATATCCTACCCAAAAAAATCATATGATTGAGTAACACCAAAATCCTATATGTTCTTGGAAATTAAAAATCCTCACTCTCCTATCTTTGTCTTTAGTATCCTATCATGGTTATATGTGGCCATGATGCAATAAATCACTTCATACTTAAGGACTTAAGCATGTTTTCCCTTCAGGACACTCGACACACAATATATGTGCTGCAATAAAAATAAAAACAACAAACAGAAAAAAAAAAACCCAACAGAACTGGTTCCCAGTTATACCCTAGCTGTCTCACTCCCTTAATTTTTCTGGTGCCATTGGAAATAGCAATAATTTATCTGAGTGGCTCCATGCTGCCCCCATCTACTTTCTGACACACTATTCTCCCCAACATGGCTCCCTGTCAGGCAGTTCCTCCCTCATCCACAGCCTTCTTGGTTGGGTTAACACCACGCCAGTCAAACACATCCCGATTCTTTGGTAGGCCCATGTATCTGGCCACCATACACTCTTCCTAAACTCAATTAAGTTGCCTTATGAAAGAACACATCAAACAATATTTTCTGATGCAATTGATACTATATAATTTGCCAATCTAGATGGCACAGAGTCATGTACACACCCATCCATTGAGAATAGTCATAACAACCTGTAATATGTACAGAGAGACATCTAAACATCTACTGCCATGTTCTCTGTGCTCTCACATTCTCACTCTGGCTTCCTCTGCCTCTCTAAAACTTTTCTCCCACCCATCCTTCCTTTTTATCCAATGCCAGGCCTGATTCTATACTGTACCTCCCTTCACCTTAATAATGACATCAATCTACTCTTTTACCCTTTTAATTAAAAAAAAAAACAGAAACTTTTTTCTCAAATATAAGTTGAGCACAAGTATTATCATTTTGTAATTTAAAAGTATAAGATGTACATAACACCCAGCCCAACTTTTATCAGTTAAACAGAACATTTAGATATATTTTAGCTTTTAAAAGGCTTAAAATCTGTTATGTCCTTTCTAGCTTATATATTATCTGATAACTAGCTAACTAAATATGTATTCTCAAAGTTAAATTGTCTGAGTGGGTTATAAAATTATACAAAGTTTTCAACCCCGCCAGTAATCTGAGAATGAACCGTATATCTGTAAATATAGGAAGCCTAGCATGACTTCTAGAACTGAGACAGGTTATAGTGACAATTTTCTATTTGCACAGTCCCCTGTGAGCAACACGTGAGAGCAAGTCTTCAGGCTTCTGGCCTAGGATCATCAGAAAGAGTTTTGAAACACTGAATTTTTAAGGGCTAATCATTCTGGCTTGGCAGAAATTTCCAGCCAACTTATTCTGCAATGTTTCCTTTTCTGGACAGTAATTAGTCTGTAGAAGAATTGGAGCAATTTTTGCATAGTGTCTGTCTGCCACAATAAATCACCTGACGTGGAGGTGGAGATTTTCAGTTTCTTCTTTGAATATAACAAAGGGGAGATGGTGGGAGTGGACATGTCTCAATAAAAGTTAAAGAACATTAAATGTCATATTTTGTGGACTTCTGGTGTTTTTTACAAACCATCTAACTATATACATAATCTGGACTGTTGTCCATTAATTATCATAATAAATTATCTTGAAAGCAGTCTAACAATAAACTTAACGACATGAATTTGCTATTTGGCCTTAAACTTACGTGCTTAATCATCTCAGCTTCATTTTTTAATAGCAGAAAAGGACTGGGTATAAGCCATCTATGCTGAAGTGTGTTGTATAGGCACAATACGTGTACATCAGAGAAACAATATTAATTTTAAATCAATGTGAATTTTATATTAAAGAAAATCTTAAAATCTAAATTTGTATTAAATAAATTCTGTGCCAATGTAAAAGATCATAATTTTTGTTTAGTAATAAATATAAATATAATTATGTACAGCTTGAAGAAACCATTGAAGAGTTTTTGCCCCAATTACCTGGACTTTGGGGGACTAAAAGTAGTTATTCTAAGGTTGTTTTTCTGAGGAAATGTGTATAATTTAACAGGGAGAAATTAACTCAAACTGATTGTACATTATCTCAGTCAGAGAAAAACCTTGTATTTATTACTAAGCTAAAGTTATAATCTTTTACATTTGAAAGTATATTAGAATACATTACATTCTCTCCCATGATCTCTTACGATGATCTCTTAAACAGTGAAGAAAATTTGTACATCTTTTAAACTCATCTATTATTTCTAGCTTTATGTATATAAGCTATTTAGAATTTGTCTATAGAGATATTCTATCTTCTGTTAATTAAGTAAACATTTGTCCTTTCATATTTTTCTTTATTTTTTATATAAAGAAATATACTTGTATGCACTCTACATTCTCTTTACCAAATCTCACCAGATTTCCTATAATACATCTCCTGACACCATGTCTTCATCTGTTTACCTTTTAGATCTCATCAAAGAATCAGAATCTAGTGTCACTTGTGAAGGGAATCTATTGAAGCACAAGCAAATTACCAAGGCAATACCCCCCCCCAAAAAAATGAATGATTCTTCATTTACAAGTAGCCATCAAATGTCAAAAGCACCTCAATATGGCATTGGCAAGGGTTGGTCACCCCATCTAAGCCCTGACTCTAGCTGGCTTGATCATGTGAAAGTATTGTGTTAACACAGGTGCTGTGGGTTCATGAGTGTGATAACCATGAGCTGTCCAGAGGACAGCTTTTCATTCTCTGTACAGAACAGCTATCACAATTTTCTTGAAACAATAGATATCAATTCAATGTTCATTGCAAGAAGGCAGGAACATACTCATCTAATTATGATGGAGATGTTATTAAAAATTTTAGTTTCTAAATGCTTTTTATTTATGTAAAATTCCAGAAAATTTTATTTCTGTTTATGGTCTGAAACATCTTCCCTTCATTCACAACAAACACAATGATAGTTCTAACTTTTGAAATGACACTATAATATAATGTATATGTATCAAACTTTTCTAAATCTGTGTGCATGTGTATCCCATTTTTAAGAGTATTAAGTTTTTTCTTAATATTTTCTAGCTGTATTAATACAATCATAAGATTTTCTTTTTAAGTAAAATAACTTATGCATTATTTTACTAACATAAGTCTTAATTTTATATCTCAAATATTATTTTCTATTACATACATAGATGAATGTTAGTTGTTAACATTTGGTTGATCAATTAGTTCCTTGTTTATTAAATTGTAAATTTATACTTTTGTGTTGAAACTAACATTGGTAAAGTTTTACATACATAATTTTCATATTTATTCAGTTGATATCACGTGATTCATAAAATTCTTTCCCTTCAAATAACTACAACATAGATTTTGATTAGTTTAATAAACAAAGACTATTAAATGCACCTGTAGAAATTATTGATTTGGCCCAGACCCTGTGAGAGAGAGACCCAACCGCCTGGTCAGGTGGGCACTCCTGAGGCAGCAGAGCAGAAGAGACCACCAACACTGCTCACCCCTGCCCACATCCGTGGCCCAAGAGGAAACTGCATAAGGCCTCTGGGCTCCCGTGGGGGAGGGCCCAGGAGCGGCAGGACCCCTGCCTGAGACACCACCGGAACCTGAAGGAAACAGACCGGATAAACAGTTCTCTGCACCCAAATCCCGTGGGAGGGAGAGCTGAACCTTCAGAGAGGCAGACAAGCCTGGGAAACCAGAAGAGACTGCTCTCTGCACACACATCTCAGACGCCAGAGGAAAAAGCCAAAGACCATCTGGAACCCTGGTGCACTGAAGCTCCCGGAAATGGCAGCACAAGTCTTCCTGGTTGCTGCCGCTGCAGAGAGCCCGTGGGCAGCACCCCACGAGCGAACTTGAGCCTCGGGACCACAGGTAAGACCAACTTTTCTGCTGCAAGAGAGCTGCCTGGTGAACTCAAGACACAGGCCCACAGGAACAGCTGAAGACCTGTAGAGAGGAAAAACTACACGCCGGAAAGCAGAACACTCTGTCCCCATAACTGACTGAAAGAGAGGAAAACAGGTCTACAGCACTCCTGACACACAGGCTTATAGGACAGTATAGCCACTGTCAGAAATAGCAGAACAAAGTAACACTAGAGATAATCTGATGGCGAGAGGCAAGCGCAGGAACCCAAGCAACAGAAACCAAGACTACATGGCACCATCGGAGCCCAATTCTCCCATCAAAACAAACATGGAATATCCAAACACACCAGAAAAGCAAGATCTAGTTTCAAAATCATATTTGATCATGATGCTGGAAGACTTCAAGAAAGACGTGAAGAACTCCCTTAGAGAACAAGTAGAAGCCTACAGAGAGGAATCGCAAAAATGCCTGAAAGAATCGCAAAAATCCCTGAAAGAATTCCAGGAAAACATAAATAAACAAGTAGAAGCCCATAGAGAGGAGACACAAAAATCCCTGAAAGAATTCCAGGAAAACATAAATAAACAAGTAGAAGCCCATAGAGAGGAGACGCAAAAAACCCTGAAAGAATTCCAGGAAAACACAATCAAACAGTTGAAGGAATTAAAAATGGAAATAGAAGCAATCAAGAAAGAACACATGGAAACAACCCTGGAAATAGAAAACCAAAAGAAGAGACAAGGAGCTGTAGATACAAGCTTCACCAACAGAATACAAGAGATGGAAGAGAGAGTCTCAGGAGCAGAAGATTCCATAGAAATCATTGACTCAACTGTCAAAGATAATGTAAAGCGGAAAAAGCTACTGGTCCAAAACATACAGGAAATCCAGGACTCAATGAGAAGATCAAACCTAAGGATAATAGGTATAGAAGTGAGTGAAGACTCCCAGCTCAAAGGACCAGTAAATATCTTCAACAAAATCATAGAAGAAAACTTCCCTAACCTAAAAATAGACATACCCATAGACATACAAGAAGCCTACAGAACTCCAAATAGATTGGACCAGAAAAGAAACACCTCCCGTCACATAATTGTCAAAACACCAAACGCACAAAATAAAGAAAGAATATTAAAAGCAGTAAGGGAAAAAGGTCAAGTAACATATAAAGGCAGACCTATCAGAATCACACCAGACTTCTCGCCAGAAACTATGAAGGCCAGAAGATCCTGGACTGATGTCATACAGACCCTAAGAGAACACAAATGCCAGCCCAGGTTACTGTATCCAGCAACACTCTCAATTAACATTGATGGAGAAACCAAGATATTCCATGACAAAACCAAATTTACACAATATCTTTCTACAAATCCAGCACTACAAAGGATAATAAATGGTAAAGCCCAACATAAGGAGGCAAGCTATACCCTAGAAGAAGCAAGAAACTAATCGTCTTGGCAACAAAACAAAGAGAATGAAAGCACACAAACATAACCTCACATCCAAATATGAATATAACGGGAAGCAATAATCACTATTCCTTAATATCTCTCAATATCAATGGCCTCAACTCCCCAATAAAAAGACATAGATTAACAAACTGGATACGCAACGAGGACCCTGCATTCTGCTGCCTACAGGAAACACATCTCAGACACAAAGACAGACACTACCTCAGAGTGAAAGGCTGGAAAACAACTTTCCAAGCAAATCGTCAGAAGAAGCAAGCTGGAGTAGCCATTCTAATATCAAATAAAATCAATTTCCAACTAAAAGTCATCAAAAAAGATAAGGAAGGACACTTCATATTCATCAAAGGAAAAATCCACAAAGATGAACTCTCAATCCTAAATATCTATGCCCCATATACAAGGGCACCTACATACGTAAAAGAAACCTTACTAAAGCTCAAAACACACATTGCACCTCACACAATAATAGTGGGAGATTTCAACACCCCACTCTCATCAATGGAAAATCATGGAAACAGAAATTAAACAGTGATGTCGACAGACTAATAGAAGTCATGAGCCAAATGGACTTAACGGATATTTATAGAACATTCTATCCTAAAGCAAAAGGATATACCTTCTTCTCAGCTCCTCATGGTATCATGGTACTTTCTCCAAAATTGAACATATAATTGGTCAAAAAACGGGCCTCAACAGGTACAGAAAGATAGAAATAATCCCATGGGTGCTATCGGACCACCATGGCCTAAAACTGGTCTTCAATAACAATAAGGGAAGAATGCCCACATATACGTGGAAATTGAACAATGCTCTACTCAATGATAACCTGGTCAAGGAAGAAATAAAGAAAGAAATTAAAAACTTTTTAGAATTTAATGAAAATGAAGATACAACATACCCAAACTTATGGGACACAATGAAAGCTGTGCTAAGAGGAAAACTCATAGCGCTGAGTGCCTGCAGAAAGAAACAGGAAAGAGCATATGTCAGCAGCTTGACAGCACACCTAAAAGCTCTAGAACAAAAAGAAGCAAATACACCCAGGAGGAGTAGAAGTCAGGAAATAATCAAACTCAGAGCTGAAATCAACCAAGTAGAAACAAAAAGGACCATAGAAAGAATCAACAGAACCAAAAGTTGGTTCTTTGAGAAAATCAACAAGATAGATAAACCCTTAGCCAGACTAACGAGAGGACACAGAGAGTGCGTCCAAATTAACAAAATCAGAAATGAAAAGGGAGACATAACTACAGATTCAGAGGAAATTCAAAAAATCATCAGATCTTACCATAAAAACCTATATTCAACAAAACTTGAAAATCTTCAGGAAATGGACAATTTCCTAGACAGATACCAGGTATCGAAGTTAAATCAGGAACAGATAAACCAGTTAAACAACCCCATAACTCCTAAGGAAATAGAAGCAGTCATTAAAGGTCTCCCAACCAAAAAGAGCCCAGGTCCAGATGGGTTTAGTGCAGAATTCTATCAAACCTTCATAGAAGACCTCATACCAATATTATCCAAACTATTCCACAAAATTGAAACAGATGGAGCACTACCGAATTCCTTCTATGAAGCCACAATTACTCTTATACCTAAACCACACAAAGACCCAACAAAGAAAGAGAACTTCAGACCAATTTCCCTTATGAATATCGACGCAAAAATACTCAATAAAATTCTGGCAAACCGAATTCAAGAGCACATCAAAACAATCATCCACCATGATCAAGTAGGCTTCATCCCAGGCATGCAGGGATGGTTTAATATACGGAAAACCATCAACGTGATCCATTATATAAACAAACTGAAAGAACAGAACCACATGATCATTTCATTAGATGCTGAGAAAGCATTTGACAAAATTCAACACCCCTTCATGATAAAAGTCCTGGAAAGAAAAGGAATTCAAGGCCTATACCTAAACATAGCAAAAGCCATATACAGCAAACCAGTTGCTAACATTAAACTAAGTGGAGAGAAACTTGAAGCAATCCCACTAAAATCAGGGACTAGACAAGGCTGCCTACTTATTCAATGTAGTTATTGAATAACTCTCTCCCTACTTATTCAATGTAGTTCTTGAAATTCTAGCCAGAGCAATCAGACAAGAAAAGGAGGTCAAGGGGATACAGATCAGAAAAGAAGAAGTCAAAATATCAATATTTGCAGATGATATGATAGTATAATTCAGTGATCCCAAAAGTTCCACCAGAGAACTACTAAAGCTGATCAACAACTTCAGCAAAGTGGCTGGGTATAAAATTAACTCAAATAAATCAGTAGCCTTCCTCTACACAAAGGAGAAACAAGCCGAGAAAGAAATTAGGGAAATGACACCCTTCATAATAGACCCAAATAATATAAAGTACCTCGGTGTGACTTTAACCAAGCAAGTAAAATATCTGCACAATAAGAACTTCAAGACACTGAAGAAGGAAATTGAAGAAGACCTCAGAAGATGGAAAGATCTCCCATGCTCATGGATTGGCAGGATTAATATAGTAAAAATGGCCATTTTACCAAAAGCGATCTACAGATTCAATGCAATCCCCATCAAAATACCAATCCAATTCTTCAAAGAGTTAGACAGAACAATTTGCAAATTCATCTGGAATAACAAAAAACCCAGGATAGCTAAAACTATCCTCAACAATAAAAGGACTTCAGGGGGAATCACTATCCCTGAACTCAAGCAGTATTACAGAGCAATAGTGATAAAAGCTGCATGGTATTGGTACAGAGACAGACAGATAGACCAATGGAATAGAATTGAAGTCCCAGAAATGAACCCACACACCTATGGTCACTTGATTTTTGACAAAGGAGCCAAAACCATCCAATGGAAAAAAGATAGCATTTTCAGCAAATGGTGCTGGTTCCATTGGAGGTCAACATGTAGAAGAATGCAGATTGATCCATGCTTATCACCCTATACAAAGCTAAAGTCCAAGTGGATCAAGGACCTCCACATCAAACCAGTCACACTCAAACTAATAGAAGAAAAACTAGGGAAGAATCTGGTACACATGGGCACTGGAAAAAATTTCCTGAACAAAACACCAATGGCTTATGCTCTAAGATCAAGAATCGACAAATGGGATCTCATAAAACTGCAAAGCTTCTGTAAGGCAAAGGACACCGTGGTTAGGACAAAACGGCAACCAACAGATTGGGAAAAGATCTTTACCAATCCTACTACAGATAGTGGCCTTATATCCAAAATATACAAAGAACTCAAGAAGTTAGACCGCAGGGAGACAAATAACCCTATTAAAAAATGGGGCTCAGAGCTAAACAAAGAATTCCCAGCTGAGGAATGCCTAATGACTGAGAAACACCTAAAGAAATGTTCAATATCTTTAGTCATAAGGGAAATGCAAATCAAAACAACCCTGAGATTTCACCTCACACCAGTGAGAATGGCTAAGATCAAAAACTCAGGTGACCGCAGATGCTGGAGAGGATGTGGAGAAAGAGGAACACTCCTCCATTGTTGGTGGGGTTGCAGGCTGATACAACCATTCTGGAAATCAGTCTGGAGGTTCCTCAGTAAATTGGACATTGAACTGCCTGAGGATCCAGCTATACCTCTCTTGGGCATATACCCAAAAGATGCCCCAACATATAAAAAGACATGTGATACACTGTGTTCATCACAGCCTTATTTAAAATAGCCAGAAGCTGGAAAGAACCCAGATGCCCTTCAACAGAGGAATGGATACAGAAAATGCGGTACATCTACACAGTGAAATATTACTCAGCTATCAAAAACAATGACTTTATGAAATTCGTAAGCAAATGGTTGGAACTGGAATATATCATCCTGAGTGAGCTTACCCAATCACAGAAAGACACACATGGTATGCACTCATTGATAAGTGGCTATTAGCCCAAATGCTTGAATTACCTTAGATGCCTAGAACAAATGAAACTCAAGATGGATGATCAAAATGTGAATGCTTCACGCCTTCTTTAAAAGGGGAACAAGAATACGCTTGGCAGGGAATAGAGAGGCAAAGATTAAAACAGAGACTGAAGGAAAACCTTCAGAGCCTGCCCCACATGTGGCCCATACATATACAGTCACCCAATTAGACAAGATGGATGAAGCAAAGAAGTGCAGACCAACAGGAGCCGGATGTAGATCGCTCCTGAGAGACACAGCCAGAATACAGCAAATACATAGGCGAATGCCAGCAGCAAACCCCTGAACAGAGTATAGGACCCCCGTTGAAGGAATCAGAGAAAGAACAGGAAGAGCTTGAAGGGGCTCGAGACCCCATATGTACAACAATACCAAACAACCAGAGCTTCCAGGGACTAAGCCACTACCTAAAGACTATACATGGACTGACCCTGGACTCTGACCTCATAGGTAGCAATGAATATCCTAGTAAGAGCACCAGTGGAATGGTAAGCCATGGGTCCTGCTAAGACTGAACCCCCAGTGAACTAGACTGTTGGTGGGAGGGCTGCAATGGGGGGAAACCGGGGAAGGGAATAACACTTGAAATGTATATAAGAAATACTCAAGTTAATTAAAAAAAATAGGTATTTATATCCTACGAAGAATAATAGACTGAAAACTCAAACACAAGGAGAAAAACTATCCCTAGAAAAAGCACAAATGTAATCTTCTTGCAACATAACCAAAGGAAAAGAAATACACAAATATAATTCCACCTCTAACAACAAAAAGTAACACGAAACAACAATCCTAATCTTATTATCTCTTAATATCAATGGACTCACTTCTCTAATAAAAACACATGGACAAACAGAGTGGATACTTAAAGAGGACTAAGTATTTGCTGTAAAAAGGAAACCTGCATAAGTGACAATGACAGACATTACCTCAGAGTAAATTGCTGGAAAATAATTTCCCAAGCAAATGGTCCAAACAAAAAAGCTGGAGTAGCCATTCTCATATCGAATAAAATCAACTTTCAACTAAAAGTTTTCAGAAAAGATAAGGAAGGACTTCATATTCATCGAAGGAAAAGTCCAACAAGATGAACTCTCAGTCCTGAATATCTATGCTCCAAATGCCAGGGCACTTGCATTCATAAAAGAAACATTACTAAAGCTCAAAGCACATATTGCATGTCACACAATAACAGTGGGAGATTTCAACACCCCACTTTCATCAATGGACAGCTCATAGAAAGAGAAATTAAACAGAGACATAGAGAAACTAACCTAAGTTATGAGCCAAATGGACTTAACAGATATTAATAGAACATTTCATCCTAAAACAAAAGAATATACCTTCTTCTTACAACCTCATGGTACCTTCTCCAGGACTGACCATATAATTGATCACAAAACAGACCTCAACAGATACAAGATTGAAATAATTGCATGCATCCTATCAGATTACCATGGACTATGGCTTGTTTTCAATAACAACAATAGTGACAGAAAGCACATGTATACATGGACGCTGAATAACACTCTACTCAATGATAATTGGTCATGGAAGAAATAAAGAAATAAATTAAAGACTTTTTAGGATTTAATGAAAATAAAGGTACAACGTACCCAAACTTATGGAACAGAATGAAAACAGTGCTAAGAGGAAAACTCACAGCTCAAAAAGAAATTGGAGATAGCATACATTAGCACCTTGACAGAATATCTAAAATCTCTAGAACTAAAAGAAGCAAATGCACCCAAGAAGCGCAGAAGGCAGGAAATTGTATTAAACTCAGGGCTGAAATCAACCAAGTAGAAACACAAAAGGAATATACAAAGAATCAACAAAAGTGGGAGCTGGTTTTTTGAGAAAATCAACAAGATAGATAATAAACCCTTAGCCTGGCTAACCAGAGGGCACAGAGTATCCAAATTAACAAATCAGAAATGAAAAGTAAGACATAACCAGAGAATCTGAGGAAATTCAGAAAATGATAAGATCCTACTACAAAAGTTTATATTCAACAATACTGGAAAATCTGTATTGAGTGGATAATTTTCTAGACAGATACCAGGTACAAAAGTTAAGTCAGGATCACACAAAGCATCTAAACAGTCCCATAACTAGTAAAGAAATAGAAGCGGTTATTAAAAGTCTCCCAATCAAATAAAGCCCAGGACCAGGTGTGTTTAGTGCAGAATTCTATCAGACCTTCACAGAAGATGTCATACCAATATGGTGCAAACTATTCCACAAAATAGAAAAAAAAGGAACACTACCCAAATCCTTCTATGAAACCATAATTATGCTTGTTGCTGTTAAATATTTGCTGCGCCCGTCCAGAAAGAGCACACGAAACTAATACCAACATGGTTTCTTGTGGTGAGATTTAATAATTCCCTTATTAAATACAAGGGGAAGGGGCCAGAGAAAGAACAGAAAAGAGAGTGAGGGTGGAGGGAGTCTGCTTTTATTTGTACTTTGAGGTAAAGATGCCCAGGTGGAGGTGAGACTTGATCCAAAACGTCTTCTGGGACTGTACAGTGTTACTGCTAAAGTCAGCACTTGATACCAACAATGCTTATACCTAAACCACACAAAAAAAAAAAAAAAAAAAAAAAAACAGGAAAGAAAGAGAACTTCAGAGCAATTTCCCTTATGAATATGAAAGCAAAAATACTCAATAAAATTCTTACAAACCAAATCCAAGCAACCATCAAAATGATAATCAATCATGATTAAGTAGATTTCATCCCAAGGATGCAGAGATGGTTCAATATATGGAAATCCTTCAATGTAATTCACTAGAGGGGCAGGCAGTGAAAGGTACCCTGATTCCTGCTGGAGATAGGTTGAATCCCCATGACACTTAAAGGGGACTGCTGGTGCCTTCCCAATTTCCCAGGATAACAGGTCCCCCCAAAGACCCCTTTCAGAGGTTTGAGACAGACTAGTCATGTAGGGCAATGCTGCAAGCCCCTTCAGCACAGGTCACGTAGGCTCAAGACAGATCAGAGGTGGAAGCAGGACCACACCTACAAATAAGTATATGAGGAGGTCTTCCCAAGCTCTCAGGACAAACCAATAGGAAGTTCCTTCTGTCAGACACTGACCCATTCACAAAACTATTTAAGCACAATGAAAGGCATGCAAGAATTATTCCATTGTCTATGAGCTTCTGTTATAAGAGCTGTTACTCTGCCACTTGGAGATGAGATCTGCTCTCCAAAAATCATCACTGCCAGAATCTCCCTTGCACTCCTCCCTGGCTAGTCAGTCCCCTGCTGATTCAGCCCAGCCCAGGTAACCAAAGTGGCAGGCAGTGGGGGCAAGGAGAAGGACCTGCACTTGGGGTGGCAAAAAAAGGATCCCCCTCCCTGCCTGAGATCTTTCTCCCTTTATCTGTACCCACACAACTAGCCAGCCTGGTCAGAGATCACTGCGGAGAGCACTCTGGCACCAGAGCCCTACAATGTAGTGCTGGAACAATGATCAACAAAACTGCAGTTCGGGAAGGTGAGTCACCTCCCCCAACTGTGGAGACTAGCAACCTACCTTTTCCTGCTGAGTTTTCATTCAGCACCATCTCAAGCTTAGGTCAAGCTGAAGGGGCAACTGAAGGCTCCTGGCCAGAGCTACTCTCTGGAGTTGGCTGAAGGTCCCTCTAGCCCCTGTCTAAATCCTGACAGCATGCAAAACAGCCTGCAATCAGTTTGGCAGTCTCCCTATCTAACCTGATAAAGCAGCAGACACTTAAAGCCACAGGGCACCTGCTCATTCTTTAATCTGCAGGAAGGCTTAACCTTTTGGACTCCTGTGGAATCCACCAAGGCCAATAGGCCAAGGGAATGTTCCCATTGGACAAACCGTTTTCCTCTTTTCTGTAACAGACACCAGCACAAAAACACAATATTAAAAAAAAAAATTCCTCAGTTCCTGCACCCCTCCCCCGGCAGTGTTCTTGCAGCTTTTCACAGCCCAACACCCACCCTGTGGCAGTGTGGGGTAAGTGGGGTAAGTGGTCAAACTTCTAAGTCCTGTATCACCTAGGGGATGAGCCCTGTGGCTGAGCTGATGCAGAAAACCCCCAAGGCTTCAAAGGAGACACTAAACAGTCTGTCTGCTCCTCCCTCCTCCCCCCCCCCCCAGGGCAGGACTCCATTAAAAAAACAAAGGAGTTTCCACCTGCCTCTCCCCTTACTCCACCTTCCCCCATCCAACTAAGGAGATCTCTCCTTAGAGGTAGTGGATAAAACAGCCAACCAGATAAAGACCACATTAGGGCAGAAGATATCACCTATAAAGACAATGGAATACCCAAGGAGACCCAAAACGTTCCCTACAAATCACCCCCAATTCTATGGGCCACTGTTGACAGCACACCTAAAAGCTCTAGAACAAAAAGAAAGAGGAGTAGAAGGCAGGAAATAATCAAAATTAGACCTGAAATCAACCAAGTACAAACAAAAATGAGTATACAAAGAATCAGCAAAACCAAGAGCTGGTTCTTTGAGAAAATCAACATGATAGATAAACCCGTAGACTAACCGGAGATCACAGAAAGGGTATCCAAATTAACAAAATTAGAAATGAATAGGGAGGCATAACAGCAGCATCTGAAGTAATTAAAAAAAAATTACATCCTACTACAAAAGCCTATATTCAACAAAACTGGAAAATCTGGAGGAAATGGACAATTTTCTAGACAGATACCAGGTACCAAAGCTAAATCAGGAACCATTAAAACACCCCCATAACTCTTAAGAAATAGAAGCAGTTATTGTTATTAAGAGTCTCCCAACCAAAAAGAGCCCAGGTACAGATGGATTCAGGTCTGGATTCTACCAGACCTTCACAGAAGACCTCATACTAATACTGTTCAAACCAATTTCCCTTATGATTATTGATGCAAAAATACCCTTGAATGTGTTAAAACAGAATTCAAGAACACATCCAAATGATCATCCATCATAATCAAGTAGGCTTCATGCCAGGGATGCAGGGATTGTTTAATATACAAAAATCCATCAATGTAATCCACTATATAAACTAACCCAAAAATAAGAATGACATGGTCATTTGATTAGATGCTGAAAAAGCATTTGACAAAGTTCAACACCTCTTCATAATAAAAGTCCTGGAAAAATCAAGAATTCAAGTCCCATATCTGTATATAGTAAAAGCAATATACAGCAAACCAGTAGCTAACATCATACCAAATGGAGAGAAAATTGAAGCAACCCAACTAAAATCAGGAACTAAACAAGACTGCCCACTCTCTCCCTACTTATTCAATCTAATAGTCGAAGTCATAGCCAGAGCAATCAGACAGTGAAAAGAGGCCAAAGGGATACAAATTTGAAAGGAAGAAATCAAATTATCACTATTTGCAGATGATATGATAGTATAGTTAAGTGACCCCAAAAGTTCCACCAGAGAACTACTTAACCTGACAAACAACTTCAGCAAAGTGCCGAGGTATGAAATTAACTCAAACAATTCAGTACCCTTCTTCTACTCAAAGGATAAACAGGCTGAGAAAAAAATTAAGGAAATGACACCCTTCACAATATTCCCAAGTAATGTAAAATATCTTGGTGTGACTTTAACCAAGCAAACGAAAGATCTGCATGACAAGAACTTCAAGTCTCTTAAGAAAAAGATTGAGGAAGAACTGAGAAGATGGAAAGGTCTTCCATGCTCATGGATTGGCAGGATTAATATAGTAAAGATGGCCATTTTGCCAAAAGCAATCTATAGATTCAATACAATCTCCATCAATATCCCTACTCAATTCTTTATTGAGATAAAAAGAGCAATTTGCCAAACCCAGGATAGCGAAAATTATACTCAACATGAAAAGAACTTCTGTGAGAATCACCATCACTGACTTCAAGCAGTATTACAGAGGAATCTTCATAAAAACTGTATGGGATTGGTACAGAGACAGACTGATAGAAGAGTGGAATAGAATTGAAGACCCAGAAATAAACCCACACACCTATAGTCACTTGATCTTAGACAAAGGAGCTAAAACCATCCAATGGCAGAAAGATAACATTGTCAACAAATTGGAGGTCAGCATGTAGAAGAATGCAAATTGATCCATTCTTATTACCATGTACAAAGCTTAAGTCCAAGTGGATCAAGGGCCTCCATATCAAACCAGATACACTCACACTAAGAGAAGAAAAAATGAGGAAGTGTCTCGAACACATGGGCACTGGGCAAAATTTCCTGAACAAAACAACAATGGCTCATGCTCTAATATCAAGAATCGACAAATGGGACCTCATAAAGCTGTAAAGCTTTTGTAAAGCTAATGACACTGTCAATAGGATGAAATGGCAACCAACAGATTGGGAAAACATCTTTACCAATCCTACATCTGACACAGGGGTAATACCTAAAACATACAAAGAACTCAAAAAGTTAGAATCCAGAGAGTGAAATAACCCTATTAAAAATGGGGTACAGAGCCAAACAAATCATTCTCAGCTGAGGATTATCGAATGGCCAAAAAAAAACCTAAAGAAATGTTTAACATCCTTAGTCATCAGGGAAATGCAAATCAAAACAACCCTGAGATTCTATTTCACACCATTCAGAAAAGCTAAAATAAAAAACTCAGTTGACAGCAGATGCTGGGGAGGATGTGGAGAAGGAGGAACACTCTTCCATTGCTGGTGGGATTGCAAACTGGAACAACCACTTTGGAAATCAGTCTGGAGTTTCCTCAGAAAATTGGAGATTGCACTACCTGAGAACCCAGCTATACCTCTCTTAGGCATATACCCAAAAGATGTTCCAACATACAACAAAGACACATGCTCCAATATGTTCATATCAGCCTTCTTTATAATAGCCAGAAGCTGGAATGAACCCATATGCCCTTCAAAAGAGGAATGGATTCAAAAAAGTGGTACATCTACTCAGTGGAGTACTACTCAGCTATCAAAAATAATGACTTCATGAAATTCATAGGCAAATGGAATGAACTAGAAAATATCATCCTGAGTGAGGTTACTCAATCAAAGGAAAACACACTTGGTATGCACTCATTGATAAGTGGATATTAGCCAAAAAGCTCGAATTACCCAAGATGCAATCCACAGACCACAGGAAGCTCAAGAAGAAGGATTAACAAAATTCAGATGCTCCCACTCCTTAAAAGGGGATATATATATATATATATATATGTGTGTGTGTGTGTGTGTATGTATATATATATATATATGTGTGTGTATATATATATATATATATATATATATATGTATACTAGATACGATTGATGAAGTAATAAAATGCATCTTGATAGGAACCGGATATAGATCTCTCTTGAGAGACACATCCAGAGGATGTCCAATACAGAAGTCAATGCTAGCAGCAAACCACTGATCTGAGAACAAGACCCTTGGAGGGAATTAGACGAAATATTGAAACAGTTGAAGGAGCATGCAACCCCATCAAACCAACAACGCCAACCAAACAGAGCTTCCAGGGCCTAAACCAGGACTGAAAGACTATACATGGAATAATCCAGGACTCCAACCGCATATATAGCAGAGAATAGACTTGTTGGGGCACCAGGGGAAGGGGAAGCCCCTGATCTTGCCAAGGTTGGACCACCAATACAGGGGAATATGGGGGGGGGAATAAAGTGGATATATATGGGGAATACCTGTATGGGGATGGGGGATGGGAGGGAATGGGTGCTTATATACAGGAAATTGGGAAGGGGAGTAATGTTTGAAATATAAGAAAAGAATTATATCTAATAAAAATTTTAAAAAAATTAAAATTTAGGAACCAAGAAGATGCCAATGCCAGTTCTAGCTATAATGTTTAGGTCCTGAGATGGAGAAGGGGAGTTAACAAAAGTGAAGACACTGACCATCTTTTGATTTTCAGGCAAGAGGCCACAAATAACTTGAGCCTTCTATATTTATACAATGACAATTGTGCTTACCCAAGCAGTGGTATCATTGCTTACATTATTAAAAGAAATCATAATATCCACATTTCAAAAGCTCTATCTTTACACAAATCCCCCAATAGTTCCCCTTCCTCCTTCTCCCATTCCTTGGATCAGTCACCACCTAAACTTATTTTGCATTAAAAAGCACAATTTCAGCAAGACAAAAGAGATGTCTGGCCAGGCTTGTCCTGTAAACAGGAAGACATACCTGTCTGGTAGCAAACATGGTTACATAGTTATGCATAGTGAGAGGCCGAATTAAACATTTGTTGGTAAACTATTTCTAGTTATTATCTCCTATCATAATTCCCTTTTAATTGCAGACAGACAAGTTCATTTTACAAAGCAGATCTTCTAGACATCTTTCTAATATATAGATCTTTGTAAGATGTAATCATTCTAAGAGCCATTTTCAAGTCTCTATCAATCCAACATAATGTCTGCATTTTCCATGTCTCTACTGATCAGATATAGCTTCTTAAAAACAGTTATGTAAGCAGGACCTACCTCTCTCCACAACTGACACAGACTTGCTCAGTGTGACTGGGTACTTCTCTAAAGATATGATTATAAGTCTCAAATTCCCAGGATTTATGGTAACATCTGGAGGATTGATAGATACAAAAAGAGGTGAAGAACATTTTATGCCTTGAAAGAGTTTTGAGAAAAATGTAGAATCATCCACCGTGACTTAGTCTGTGTGACTCCAGATGGCCTTGTCCATGACTGATGAAGTGCTACAGTTTTGATAATGACTTTATGCAGTACAATGAAGGAATGGAGAGCTTGTAGGGCATGCAAACTTGGTACTAAATATTAAGGCTACCAAATTTACCTTGTCAACTGAGAAGTGGTTTCCATGGACTTGCCATAGTAGAATCCTGTCACTGAAGCACTCATATGCTATTCCTTGCAGCAGCTACATGGCCACTGCCAGAAAGAGGTCGCACCTCTGCTAAATTATTTCTGATACATGCATGAGGATCTGAGTGCAGTCTCCAGAGAACATGTAAAAAGTCATGGGACTGTGTTCCAAGCTAATCATCCTGGTGCCTGTGAAATGGAGAAGAAAGAAACCCTGTGGCTTGACAGAGCCCCAGTCTACCTAAATTGGTAATTCCATGGTCAGCTTGAGACCACATCACAAAATCAATACAGTAGAGAGTGACTGAGAATGATACCCAGTATTGACCTTTGACCTCCTTATTCACACCTGTGGACATGCAACTGCAGACACATGGGCCCCCACACAAACATGTACACACAAAGTACTGTGACCTTATAAGCAGACTCAAGCCACTTTAGAAAGTTTCATGTCATTGTTTACCCTGTAACATCTCTCATACAGCACACTGTTCCTTATTGTTTGCACTTTATCTTTTATCATTATATTCATTCAGCCTCCTTGTCTTTAGGCAACAGAAATCATTTTTTAACTTATTTTTACAGGAGACTGGAGACTTGACGGAGAAGTTAAGCACATGTACTACTTCTGAAGAAGACACATGTTAGATTCAAAGAACAAGATGACTCATAATCACTGGTAATTTCAGTTTCAGGGACCCAATACCCTTCGTTTTCTAGCCTCCACAGGCAACCCTATGCAGGCAAATATTCACACATAATTTAATAAAGAAACAGCCCCATACACACATGTTTACAATTTAAATTATTTTCTGGCCTTATTTTTTTTACTAGGACAAAGAGGGTAAAATTATTCAATCTACTTCATATTTCTGAAGGGGAACAACATTTTGCCTTCTCAATAGGAGACAAACCTCTCCAGATTTAGAGGCATCTAAATCCAAGTTGACAAAAGTGTCCATCATATACACTAATATGCCTTTTGAATTGTCTTTTACTTTTCCATAATGGGTATTGCTTACAATTGTGTTGCTACAGATTTGGTTTTACCACAGGCTTCTCTGATGCTCTGAGCAGCTTTGATTTTAATTTCTGATCCTCTCTCAATTAGCTTCTAACCCTACATTGTTATTCTATCTTATCATTCATTTTATAACATTCATGCTCCATGAATTTGAAGAAGATAACAACAATTGCTGCTTAAAGTGTACTTCTTTTCCTTATAGTCACTCTATTGAAAAACATACTTTTGCCTATAATTATTGTTTTCTTTCTTTGACACAAGCTTTTTCCTTGAGTATAATAATACTGTTTTACTCTTTTAAATTTATCCTTTCCAAGTAAGACAATAGAAATCTTGTGGGGGTGCTTTGTAAATGAATATGAGCATGATCCCTATTGTCTATATTTTGATGTCTTCTACATTTGAAAAATGAGTGCTGATTCAGCAACTAAATCCTGCACAGGCAACCACTGTGTAGAGTCCAGTGGAAGTATTCCAGGACTCCTGATGGATGTCAGATCCCCTTGGACTCATACACCTGACATTTTTAACTAGTATATTACCCTAAACCCAAGTTGTTGGGGTATTTTCTTTCATCCTCTAACTCATATCTCAGAAAGAACGAAGAATATCATATTGGAACAAAGTCACTTGATTCTATTTCACGATGTGACTAAGAAACCTGGAATCTCCTAGTCGTATTCCTGATTTGGTTATAAAGGAGAACATTTTGTTTTATTTCTCTAGTTACATACAGTACATTTCAGTGTAGATGCCTATTCCTCTACCATGCAAGGAAAGGTCCCTATAAATCTAAGTGATACAAATACAAGTGCTATTGTCTGGTCACCCTGGTTACACAATTCCACTGTGGAAAAGTCTCTGGAATCTACATGCCCCATATTTAAGTTTTTTGATTCACCAGTCTGAGTAATACATGTTCATGAGTCTGAACTTATTTTATCCAGGAGTTGTTTAGTTTATCTCTGTAAGACCAAGTTGCCTTCATATGACCTATGTTTGTATTCTTTTGTTAATTCTCAATATTATGTTCTGTTGCTCTGTAATACTAGGCAGAAATTCCATGTATGTAATTTTTTTCTTGCTTCAGAAATGGGAGAAACGGAACACACATATGTACAGGGATACAGGATGACGGAGTACAATTTATTGCATTCATTTCCTCCTTCCATTGTGTGTGTCCCAAGGACCAAACCAAGGTTAACAGCCTTGGCAACAAATATCTTTACCTACTGAGCTATTTCACTCTTCCTAGTATATTTCATAATTTATTGTTGCAAGCCCAATTGCTACCCCATGCCAAAAAAAAGGAATGTTTTCTTGCTGGTGTGTGCTATAATCTAAAGCACGTCTTTAGATTAAGTCATTGTCCTCTTTAATACCCTATTATGATACATATAATATCTGTGGGCATGCAGAAACACATATACACACATAATTTCACTGACATACACTGTCAATGCCCAATGCCCGCACTGACACTGTACCGAGAATCAGGCGAAAGCCTGCGGGAGTAAAGAAACACACACACACACACACACACACACACAAACACACACACACACAGAGGTTATTATTAGCCATTCTTTTGTAAAATTTTTAGTGATATCACTTCAATACAGAAGCTTAGAGATATACATCCACAAACTCTCACCTACAAACTATATAGGAAGGTTTTTTATCAATGTGATATAAAACTAGAGATAACTTGGAAGAAGAAATCTTAACTGAGAAAAAATTGTTCATAAGATTGTCCTATGAAAAAGCCTGTGGGCACTTTCTTGATCAATAATTTTGTTGGAGGGCCCAGCTCCCTGTAGGTTGTCCCACTCCTGGGTTTATTGTTCTAGCTTTTATAAAAACACAGGCTGAGCAAGCGATAAATATAGACCAATAAACAATCTTCTTCCCATGTCTCTCTAACATTTCCTGCCTGCTTAATCACTGGGATATCTTCCCACCCTACCTGATGTAACTAGGATTTGTTTTAGTGATTTTGTGTTTTGGACTGATGGCTGCTAATGGGATCATAAAATAAGACTTAAGTTGAATCTTTCAACGTTCTTCAAAATGTGTAAAATAATTTTATTCTAATACCCTCATCTTTGAGACACAGGACATCATATATGAAAGGTCAGAAAGACTCTGCCATAAATATAGGCATCCTGAAGGGTTAATTCTTTACAACCAATAGGTCCAGGTAAGAACTAGGTAGATATGATTGTACATTGTAAGGTTAGTTTATATAAGGAAGTAGCCATGTTTGAAAGTGTCATATAATTGAGGGCCAGATAAAGTACTAATTCAAAGAAAAAACTGACAGAATGTATCACAGATAAATGTGCCCAATTCACATGAGAACAGCTTAGGAATAAGAGAATGCACAAGAGTAGAGAAAGAGACACAAAACTAAACAAAAGAAAGACAGAGAGAAGTAGAGCAAGAAAGAGAAGTTGTGGTGTGTGGCATGGGTTTACGGAAGTTTTCCGGACATGTTTTTACAGATTCAGGTTCTGAGAGAACAAACTATTCACTGGGGAAAACAGAAAAAGCTGGAGAATTAGAAGGATCCAGAAGATTGTAACACATTGTCCAAGTTAATGTGAGTCCAAGCAGAACATCTCATGAAGATGCCAAGAGAAACCATATTGAATCAGTCAGCTTGGAAGGTTGGATTACATGGAGGCTAGAAGCTCCTAGTATTATGTCTATAAATAGTAGAACAGAGGGAAAAAATACTCTGGCCTCAGCCTAAAGGATATATTTGAATAGCTTGGGTAAGAGTCTTATCTCATCACTTTATCTAAGAAAAGAAAAGTGACATTCACTTAGAAAGACATACAGACAGACACACAGACAGACAGAAACACACACACACACACACACATACACAGAGACACACAAACACACAAACATACAAACATAGAGTGGTGTGGGGAGGGAGGGAAGAAGAGAGGGAGGGAAGAAGGGAGAGTGCTTGCAGTCAACCATTGAACTGAGAACAAGGTTCCAAAGAGAAGAGTTACAGAAAGAACTGAAGTAGTTGAAGGGGTTTGCCACCCCATAAGAAGAACAATATCAACCAACCAAACCCCTGCCCTCCATCTTCCATGGACTAAACAACAATCCCAAGAATACACAAGGATGAGCCTATGGCTCCATCTGCATATGAAGCAGAGGATGTCCTTTTCAGGCACCAATGGGAGCAAATGCCCTTGGTCCTGTCAAGGCTTGATGCCCCAGTGTAGGGAACTGTCAGAATGGGCAGGTTGGAAGGAGTGAGTGGGTGACTGAGGAACTGCCCTCATAGAACAGGAGGCATGAGGGGAAATAATAGCTGGTTTCTAGAGGACAAATCAGGAAAGGGGATAATATTTAAAATGTGAATTAAAACAATCCCCTCCCCTAATGAAAGAAAAAGAAAGAGAAATGGAGAAAGAAAAAGTAAAACAAATGGGGGTACATAACTAAACAGATGCCGACTGGGTTCGTGGTGGTGTTATTCCCATGATAGTCAAGCATCTTCTGAGAATCCAAAGTCTTTGGGTTCCAGTGGAGTATGGTTGCAAAGCTGAAACTTAAAGGAATTGACGGAAAGGCACCACCGAGGGTGGAGCCTGCAGCTTAATTTGACTCAACACGGGAATCCTCACCCGGCCTGGACACAGACAGGATTGACAGATTGATAGGTCTTTCTCGCTTCCCTGGGTGGTGGTTCATGGCTGTTCTTAGTGGGTGGAGCGATATGTCTGGTTAATTCCTATAAGGAAGAAGACTCTGGCATGCTAACTAGTTACGCGACCCCCTGAGCGGTCGGCGTCCCCCAACTTCTTAGAGGGACAAGTGGTGTTCAGCCACCTGAGATTGAACAATAACAGGTCTGTGATGCCCTTAGATGTCCTCGGCTGCATGTGCACCACACTGACTGGCTCAGCAAGTGCCTACCGTATGCCTGCAGGCACTGGTAACCCATTGAACCGCATTCATGATGGAGATCTGGGATTACAATTATTACCTATAAAGAGGAATTCCCAGTAAGTGCAGGTCATAAGCTTGCTTTGATTAAGTCCCTGTCCCTTGTACACAGAGCCCTTCGCTACTGCCAATTGGATGGTTTAGTGAGGCCTCATCAGCCCATGGCCCTGTGGGCGGGCTGAGAAGATGGTGGAACTTGATTATCTAGAGGAAGTAAAAGTCTTAACAAGGTTTCTGTAGGTGAACTGGTGGAAGGATCATTAATGGAGAAGGCCGAGGGGGTGTCTGGTCCTTTCTTGGGCCTGTGTGAGTCCCTCCTCTCACCGGGAGGGGTGTCCCTGTGTCCTGGTTGCCACCATGGCCCGTGCCACAGCCTGCAAGCCAAGTGAGCATTTCGGGAAAAGCAGGGATTGTTATGGAGCGGTGCGGGGAGGGTGTCAGGTCTGGTCCATTGAGGGATCTCCTCCATTCTCTCTCTCTCCCTCCCTCCTCTGCCTCCATCCACACCTTCGTGCACCCTCCTCTGCCTCCCCTGCCGCCTCCAGCACCTCCCTTGCCCAACGCCGCCGGGCGCTGGGTTAGCGGAGTCCCATGTCCCTTGTTTCCCGTCTTTCTGATCCCGACCCTGTCATATTTTTTCTTTTCACATGTATCCTTTAGTTTCCCGTTGGCCGGCCTGAGGTGGAACCGCCTTGCCATTGGCCCCTCTCTTCCGGTGCAGCAGGGGCGGGCGGGGGAGCTTGTGCCAGTGTTAGCACCCATACAAGTCCGCTCACACTCCACATAGCCATACAACTCTTAGCGGTGGATCACTTGGCTCGTGCGTCGATGAAGAATGCAGCTAGCTGCGAGAATTAATGTGAATTGCAGGACACATTGATCATGGACACTTCAGACGCACTTGCGGCCCCGGGTTCCTCCCTGGACTACACCTGTCTGAGAATCACTTGAGGATCAATTGCCGCCCTCTTGCGGTTTCGCTGCCAATGCGGGACGGGGGGGGGGGGGGGGTTGGGGGATGGGCGCATCGCGCGGCTTGGACTCTGCTCCCAGGGCCTCTCCCCTTGGCCGTCCATCTCCCGAAGGACAGACATGGGCAGTGTCCAGCGTTTGTCCACACCTGGTTGGTCTGAGCGGGCCTCATCCTCCCCATCCACTGGCACCGCGCGCCGGCCAACCTCCTTGTGGCTCCTTCCTGCTTGCCCCGCCGCTCCCGCTCCCGTCCTCGCCCGCTCTCCCCACCATGTGGACGCGTCGGCATGGGCCGGTCGGGTGCCTGGGCGCCAGAGGGGCTGCGTCTCCGGGGTCGGTCATCGTGCCTCCGATCTGGTGGGAGGGAAGGCCCTTCCCATGGGTTCGGTGCATCCACCACCACTGTGCACCCGCCAGTGCATGCAGAGAGAGTAACCTGCAAGCGTCGGATGGGGTGGGGGCCATACCTCACCCGCGGGGGCCTGTCTCAGGTACCTCTCCTCCCCCCTCCCTCTGCCGGGGGCCAACCGCTCGGGCGCCAGCCAGAGGGACACCGTGGCGTCCATGCGCTGACGCGACTTGCCCCCTCTCTCTCTCCTCTCCGTACATCCGCCCGAGGCAGCACATGCGCCTTCCTTTCCTCCTTCCCCTCTCGACAGTGACCTCAGATCAGACGTGACGACCCGCTGAATTTAAGCATATTAGTCAGCGGAGGAAGAGAAAGTAACCAGGATTCCCTGAGTAATGGTGAGTGAACAAGGAAGAGCCCATCGCTGAATCCCTGCCGTGTGCCGTGGCGCGGGAAATGTGGCATATGGAAGACCCACTCCCCGGCGCCGCTGGTGGGGGGCCCAAGTCCTTCGGATCGAGGCCCAGCCTGTGGATGGTGTGAGGCCGGTAGCGGACCCAGGAGCGCCGGGCGCGGGTCTTCCCAGAGTCGGGTTGCCTGGGAATGCAGCCCAAAGAGGGTGGTAAACTCCATTTAAGGCTAAATACTGGCAGGAGACTGATAGCCAACAAGTACAGTAAGGAAAAGTTGAAAAGAACTTTGAAGAGAGAGTTCAAGAGGGCGTGAAATCGTTAAGAGGTAAACTGGTGGGGTCAGTGCAGTCCGCCAGAGGATTCAACCCGGCTGCACATGTTTGGCTGGGCCAGTGAACCCAGTGGATCTTTCCCGCTCCCCGTTCCTCCAGACCTCTCCACCTGCGCGACTATCTTCCCCCTCCACGCGTCCAGCTGTCGCCATCCCCGCTCCTCCCAATGCAGGGGGGGGGGTCGGCGGGCGCTCCCGGGGCGGGCGCGGGGTGCAGTGTGGGCGCCTAGGTGGGACCTGGGGTAGGGTTGGTGGGTAATGCCTTCCCCCCCCCCGCGTCGGTGACTGGCCACACTGGGCGTCCTTCCACTGTGGTGGTGCGCCAAAACCGGCTGCGGGACCTCTGGGAAGGCCATGCTGGGAAGGCACTGCGGGGAAGGTGACTTGGGAGGCGGTGTGGCAACACCCATGGGCCCTGGACCACCCCGCCCCGAGTATTACAGCACATCCTCTCCATACAGAAGACACTGACAGACAGACAGACAGACAGACAGACACACACACACACACACACACACACACACACACAGGCACTCACACACACAGAGACACACACACACAAATACATATTTAAATATTTAAAATGATGTTTACAAAAACCAGTCTTCCTGTTTAACAGAGGTTTAAAGGGAAGTTGGCTGACAGAATGTTTTTGTGGGTTTTTATTCTCTTTTTTACCAAATAGGAGGTAGATCTGTTGGCCCTTTTATTAAAAGCCAAAGTATTAAGTGGCGAGCCGATGTTTCAACTTTTACCATTTTGTTCCTTTCACGAAAACCAGGCAGTGTTGTTTCTTTGACTTTTCCTTTTTGAAACAAAATGGAAGGAGCTCTACCAGTTGGCCTAGTTTCCCTGTTCCTTTTCCCTCTTCCACTGTATGCTCAATGAAATAAAGGAAATAAATGAAGTTTCCAGTTATTTATTTGTTTGGGAGACCCGAACGCTCAACTCTCTCTCAAGAGATATTTCCATCTCCCACCCCAACCCCCCTCCCCCCCCCCCCCCCCCCCCCGCCACCACCACCACACACACACACAGGAGGCCTACTCCCTGTATGTGGGGGAAGGGGGAGGGGTGGACAGGAGCTAGCTAAGAGGGGGTGGGGTGGGGCTGGAGAATATGCATGGCACTGAAGCTCTGTCAGGGAAATACTGCAGCTGCCCTAGCATGCTTTGCTTCAGTGCTGAGCCAGTCGGTGCCTCTTTAGGGGGGGGTCAAGTTTTCTGCCTGATATCAGTGAGTGATGATTTCAGTGTGAATGTTTGATCCCTCGCTATCCTTTCAGTGCTCTGGCTCATGGCAAATGACTGAAGAAAACCTTAGTTAGACTCACACCCAGCTGTTTGGAAATGGTAATGGAATTGATAGCACACCCTCAGGGAAAGAGGAAGACTCCCTTTGCTCACTCTCAAATCCTAGCATCGCCCTGCCAGCTTTGGATTTCTAAGTAAGGCTGAATCTGGACCATATTTGCAAGATTTGGCATTTCTGATTCATGTTTAATGTTTAGTTAAATGAAGCTTGTGAAGGGCTGGAGAGATGGCTCTGAGGTTAAGAGCACTCACTGCTCTGCTCTTCCAGAGGTCCTGAGTTTCATTCCACAGAAACCATATAGTGGCTCACAACCCTCTGCAAAGGGATATCCCGTGTACTCTACTGCCGTGTGTATATGAAAAAGGCTTTACTGTACTCATATAAATGAAAATAAATAAATAAACCTTTAAAAGAATGAAACAAAATGAAGCTTGCAAAGAAACTGGGCATCTTAAAATGCCAGGCAGTCTATCCACTCATTTTATTTCGAGTGTGTAAAACAGGACCAAGAGGTGGTTCCCCTTTTATTGACCTCGATAGCACAACTGGGACAGAAGTGCAAACTATCATCTACCTATCTGGGAGTGGAGTGGTTGGATACAGGGAGATGGAACATTTGTATTTAGTAAAGTTGTGCTGTCGGTTTTTCGTTTTTTTTTTTTTTTTTTCCTTTCCTTTTTGGATAGATATCGGGAGCTTTTTTTTTTTTTTTTTTTTTTTTTTTTTTAAAGTACAAATTTTGTTTTCTATGCAACATTCTGATCATAGTTTCCCATCGCAAAGCTCTTTCCAGATCCTTCCTCCCCATCCACCACCCCGTTGTACCCCAGGCCTTTCCTTATATGTGGTTGATGCATACCCAGGTGAATCTCCATTGGAGAAAGCACGATATTCCCATCTCCTATGACTGTCAATGGCAGATGACTTAAATGCCAGTGACTTCGGACTTGACTCCATTTTTCCCTTGGAGAACTGGGTTTGGATCTGTTGAACAAAGGCAGGTCCTGGGTTTTGAAACAAACAAACAAACAAACAAACAAACACACCAAAAAATATTTAAAGCAGGCAACAACTGCCTGCATGCCAAGAGACTGTTGACTCCTCTTTGGAGCTAGTACGATGTGAAACTTGTTTAATAAAGTGGAATCCACACAGCACAAAGGGAACACTTTTACAAATTATGAGGGAGAGAGAGAGAGAGAGAGAGAGAGAGAGAGAGAGAGAGAGAGAGATCTGTTTATCTCCCTCCTCTAGTTTTTCAGACTAGAGATTTCATCTTCCTCTGTCTCTGGTGCTGGTGGCTTTACTGCTGGTTTGGGGGGATTGGTATAGGGATAGGAAGAAAAAAAGTCTTGAGTGCTGATTTTAAAGCTCTCTCTCTCTCTCTCTCTCTCTCTCTCTCTCTCTCTCTCTCTCCACACACACACACACACACACACACACACACACACACACACACTTCCTAGGATGAAAGAAAAAAATGAAAAGGAAGGCACCCATGGTGATGCATGACTTTGATCTCACTTTGGTCTCAGCACTGGAGAGGAAAATAGGAAGGCCTATGTAGATGCAATGTGAAGAAGGCCTATGTCAGATTAGTTAATGGCTAGGTAACTGTTACCTAGCTAGTCTGCCATTTTGTTGCAGTTACTAATATTATAAGGACACTTTCTCATTGGTTGTTTCTGCTGTTACTGCCGGAATTCATGACATATTCTGGTAGGATCTTCTGTGTGATAACACACTCAGAAAACAAACACTGTAGAAGTTAGTCTACTGCTTTCTTTGTTGTCTAGTTACCTGCAATTATCTTGGACCTGAACCGAACACCCAGCAGCATTTCCCAAAACCATCCATGTATAAGTTTTTATAAGCTGGACCACCACCACTAGAGCTACAGTGGAAACAGAGACTATTTGGAACCAGACTTCCATTTTGAGTTTTTGTTTGTGTTCTTGTTTTCTTCTATTGTCCTGTCCTGTTCTGTCCCGTCCTATTCTGTCTTGTCCGTCCTGTCTGTCTGTCTGTCTCTCTGTCTTTCTGTCTGTAAATCCACACATGTAGTTCTTTCCATGTCTTATATTTCAAAACAAATAATGCTTGTTGTGCTTCTCATTTCATTCAAGGGTACTACTCTCTAGATCAGAGGAGCCCCCTTACAATTCTCCACAGGTAGTGATGACTGGGGTGTTCAGTGCGACTAAGCAGGAATTATATGGTTGTTATCATTATGCTTGATCTTACCCAAGGTAGGATTTCGGGGCATGGTTGCCAAGATGGCAAACAACAGACAGTGATTGTAGAGAAGGAACAATAACCTACAATTTTCCCTCTCTGTCACTGTTTCTCTGTTACTCTCTGTCTCTCTTCCCTCCTTCCCTCCCTCCTCTCTCAGACCTGAATGAACCTTGCAACTAAAGTAAATGTGCAGTGAAAAGAATCCAGGTGCGGTGCTGCATGTCTTTAATTGCATCACTTGAGTGGTGGAGGTGGTTAGAACCCTGTGAGCAGGCTGCAGACCTGATCCAGGTACTGATTTCCAGGGCTTATGTGCAAAGACCCCTGACTCAACTAAAGAAATGAAGAGGAAATTAAAGAAACAGATACAATTAACTTGGAATAAATCAAACAAACTAAGGAAAAGGGAAGGCAGCATTGGGGCGGCTGGCTTACAAAGGAGGGGCAAACATTTATTTGCCAGTGCCTCCTCAGTTGAACACACAAACACACACACACACACACACACACACACACACAGAGAGAGATAGATAGATAGAGAGAGAGAGAGAGAGAGAGGGAAGGAGGGAGAGAGAGAGAGAGAGAGAGAGAGAGAGAGAGAAAGAGAGAGAGAGAGAGAGAGAGAAAGAGAGAGCGAGCAATCAATCTGTTTATCTCTTTGTCTCCCTCCCCTAGTTTTTCAGATAGGTTTTCTCTATGAATTCCTCTGTAGACTGATGGCTCAGAGGGCAAAGCTGCTGGCTCTTAAAGGTCTAGGGAAAACATGAAGGCCTAGATGCGATGTGTAGGCCTGAGGGAACTGTTAAGGCCTAGATGCCCTGTGAAGGAGGCCTATATCATGTATACATATATACACACATATTCATATATATGAATATGTATGTGAATGTGTATACACTCAGGTATCCATTATTTTATTAGCTTATTTTGAATATAATTTCCATGCTAATCAAAAAGAGGAAATTTTCTTTGGCATCGGATTCTTCTTGAACAAAAAATGGATATAAATAATCACATATTCAGATGTTATGTCTAATATTGAGAAGATATTCCCAGATATGGTGTTAATCCATCATAGTCCATGTGTGAACACAAAACAGACGTAGTAAGAATTTTGGCAAGTGGATTTTGAAAACTTATATAGGGTTATTAAGAGCAGTGGTAACATTTTTTAACTTGATATTTTATATATTTACATTGCAAATGTTATTCCTTTGCCGAGTTACCCACTCTCCCACAACCCACCCCCTGCTTCCATGAGGATGCTTTTCCTCCCATCCACCCACTCGCACCTCAATAGCATACCATTCCCCTGCACTAGAGAAAGGAACATTCACAGGACCAAGGGCTTCTCCTCCTATTGATGCCAGACAATGCCATCCTCTGCTCCATATGCAACTGAAGCATTAGGCTTTTACATGAGTACTATTTGGTTAGTAGTTTAATCCCTGGGAGCACTGGTAAGTCAAGTTGGTTGATATTGTTGTTCTTCCTATGGGTTTGCAAACCATTTCAGGTCTTCCTTCACTCCTTCATTGGAGTCCCCATGGAGTCCGATGGTTAGCTTCAAGCATGCTTGTCTGTATCAGTGAGGTTCTGGCAGAGTCTCTCGGGAGACATCCACATCAAGATCCCATCAATAAGGACTTCTTGGCATCAGCAATACTGACTAGGTTTGGTGGCTGCAGATGTGATAGATCACTAGATGGGGCAGCATCTAGATGGCCTTTCCTTAAGTCTCTGCTCCACTGTGTCCCTATATTCCCCTCCCTCTTGAGTGTTTTGTTCCCCCTTCTAGAAAGGACTGAAGTGTACACATATTGTTCTTCCTACTTCTTGAGCATCATATGGTCTATGAATTGTATCTTGGGTATTCCAAGCTTTGGACTAGTATATACTAACTGTGTTAATTCACTCAGGATGATAATTCCTAGTTCTATCCATTTGCCTAGGAATTTCATGAAGTCATTGTTTTTAAAAGCTGAGTAGTACTTCATTGTGTAAATATGTCACATTTTCTGTATCCATTCCTCTGTTGAAGGGCATCTGGGTTCCACCTTCTGACTGGAGGGCCTTTGCAGTATATCTCTTCCAGTCTCTCTCTCTCAGACATGCTCAAAAGTTTTTGTCCTGGGTGATTCTAGAATCCCATAAAATTACAAAAGCATTTTAATTAAATTAAAATATAGCAAAAGTTAAAACTATGGATAAACTCTCTTCAGCTTTATCTTTTCTTGATTATTATCAGTATATAAGATACATACTGGGTGACAACAGCAAATTAAGAATTACCCTGTAGTCCCTTAACCATTTTCTATGTATCTGTGGTGTTGTGTGTTGTAAGAATGTTGGTGGATGTGAGTGTGTGGTGCATGCCTGTAACTGTGTGACTTTATCCAGCTGTGCATGTGTTTTTGGAGTTCTGAGAAGGATTTCCAGTGTCTTCTTTAGTGCTGTTCACTGTTCTTGACATAAGTTCTCTTGTTGAACTTGAAATTCAGTGTGGGATTGGAGAACTGGTCTGTGAGCCCTCAGGATTCAGAGGTAATAGTTATGTGTAGCTATCCCCTATGCCTGGCATTATGTATACATGCTGAATATTCACACCCAGGTCCATATGTTTCTACCCTCTGAGCAATTTCCCAGTCCTAGAGTGATGAATGTTTGCTTAAGATTTGATAACAGACTTTAATTGTTTTCTGTTTTTGCTTTTGTTTGTAATTTTCCATAGGTAACAAGCAGGTGGATATTATAAAAGACACCTGAATAGACCAGAAAATAAAAATAGGAGTAGATGCA
Organism: Rattus norvegicus; assembly: GCF_021556685.1. NCBI lineage: Eukaryota > Metazoa > Chordata > Mammalia > Rodentia > Muridae > Rattus > Rattus norvegicus. Next base: position 4,726,917 of record NC_141535.1, on the reverse strand, counting down.
TTACAAGGAATTCTATAAAACCGTATTTTGCATACTTACCTTGTGAAGCACACTTGATATTTCTGGGTTTGCCTGTTATATAAACAGCATAGTTTGTTATAAGGACAGTTTAGACTCTTTAAAGAGAAAAGAGTAAGAGTGATACATCTCTTGAAATAGTATAGAGAATGTGATACTTTATCACATGAGAATTAAAACAGAGCCACATAGCCTTCAGCAGAGGAAATGAGGGAGAAGTGTGTATATACCTTTAGCAGCACAGTCTCTGGAATAAAACAAACAGGGACATTTAAATAAATATATAGCAGTATATAAGGCTTCATTTCTCTTCCAATATTTGCAGTTACATCGTCAAACATTATATCTGGAGTCATAGATCACTGTGCTATCTAGGATTGCACGATGAGGATGGCATAGTGGCAGTATAGCAAAATAACTGGTAGGAAAAGCAGAGCAGTCATCCCATTAGGATTCATATGAATTGCATTTCCTCCCTGCTGGGAACTAAGAAACAATGGGTGAAACTGTACAAGTACCTCTGTAGTAATTTGGTGTCTTGGGGTTATGTCCAGAGGATATACAGCTGGAGCACATGGTGTTCAATTTATTTTTAGTTTGTCTGATTTAAAATGTGACTGCTGTTAGTAAACATTTTTGTGATGATTGCTTGGAATTTATTTGCACTTTATTAGAAATTGTAGAATCATATTTATAATTTGCAGTCCTGGGGGTACTGGTGGTTGTACATGGGGAACAACTAAGTCAGCAAATGATTAAGTCAGACAATGCTGACGAAAAGAACATGGGATACCACAGTTACAGCTGCCTAAGAACTGATAACCACAACCTAAGGGAAGAGTCTCTTCCCTCAACCTTGACTCCTTTAAGACATTGGTTTCAGCATCAGACAGGCCTTGACAAGTTTGATCCTGGGTAAGGGCATAGAACTAGTGTTCCAGTTATTGTTTTGTCCAGGTCTTTCACACAGTCTAGGGCAGTCCTGGCTCCCACATTAATAGCTACTTCATAGTATTCATAAGACTTTCCAGCTGGATGTGATTTTTGAATTTTCTTTCATAAGCAGGGAAGTGTTAAATCACAGTCCTGTCTAACTGGCTGCTTTCCTCAAACCTGCCATTCCCTTTGTAACCTCTCAATATAATTGATAAGCCACATATTCTGTGGCCTTGTAGTCTCTCTGTCCCTTGCATCTGATTCCCAGGCCCCAAAAACCTTTAATGGTAACTCTGCTTCCACCTTTTTTCTTTCTGTGATTCATCTATTAGTCTAGATCACAAGGTATATATCCTACCCAAAAAAATCATATGATTGAGTAACACCAAAATCCTATATGTTCTTGGAAATTAAAAATCCTCACTCTCCTATCTTTGTCTTTAGTATCCTATCATGGTTATATGTGGCCATGATGCAATAAATCACTTCATACTTAAGGACTTAAGCATGTTTTCCCTTCAGGACACTCGACACACAATATATGTGCTGCAATAAAAATAAAAACAACAAACAGAAAAAAAAAAACCCAACAGAACTGGTTCCCAGTTATACCCTAGCTGTCTCACTCCCTTAATTTTTCTGGTGCCATTGGAAATAGCAATAATTTATCTGAGTGGCTCCATGCTGCCCCCATCTACTTTCTGACACACTATTCTCCCCAACATGGCTCCCTGTCAGGCAGTTCCTCCCTCATCCACAGCCTTCTTGGTTGGGTTAACACCACGCCAGTCAAACACATCCCGATTCTTTGGTAGGCCCATGTATCTGGCCACCATACACTCTTCCTAAACTCAATTAAGTTGCCTTATGAAAGAACACATCAAACAATATTTTCTGATGCAATTGATACTATATAATTTGCCAATCTAGATGGCACAGAGTCATGTACACACCCATCCATTGAGAATAGTCATAACAACCTGTAATATGTACAGAGAGACATCTAAACATCTACTGCCATGTTCTCTGTGCTCTCACATTCTCACTCTGGCTTCCTCTGCCTCTCTAAAACTTTTCTCCCACCCATCCTTCCTTTTTATCCAATGCCAGGCCTGATTCTATACTGTACCTCCCTTCACCTTAATAATGACATCAATCTACTCTTTTACCCTTTTAATTAAAAAAAAAAACAGAAACTTTTTTCTCAAATATAAGTTGAGCACAAGTATTATCATTTTGTAATTTAAAAGTATAAGATGTACATAACACCCAGCCCAACTTTTATCAGTTAAACAGAACATTTAGATATATTTTAGCTTTTAAAAGGCTTAAAATCTGTTATGTCCTTTCTAGCTTATATATTATCTGATAACTAGCTAACTAAATATGTATTCTCAAAGTTAAATTGTCTGAGTGGGTTATAAAATTATACAAAGTTTTCAACCCCGCCAGTAATCTGAGAATGAACCGTATATCTGTAAATATAGGAAGCCTAGCATGACTTCTAGAACTGAGACAGGTTATAGTGACAATTTTCTATTTGCACAGTCCCCTGTGAGCAACACGTGAGAGCAAGTCTTCAGGCTTCTGGCCTAGGATCATCAGAAAGAGTTTTGAAACACTGAATTTTTAAGGGCTAATCATTCTGGCTTGGCAGAAATTTCCAGCCAACTTATTCTGCAATGTTTCCTTTTCTGGACAGTAATTAGTCTGTAGAAGAATTGGAGCAATTTTTGCATAGTGTCTGTCTGCCACAATAAATCACCTGACGTGGAGGTGGAGATTTTCAGTTTCTTCTTTGAATATAACAAAGGGGAGATGGTGGGAGTGGACATGTCTCAATAAAAGTTAAAGAACATTAAATGTCATATTTTGTGGACTTCTGGTGTTTTTTACAAACCATCTAACTATATACATAATCTGGACTGTTGTCCATTAATTATCATAATAAATTATCTTGAAAGCAGTCTAACAATAAACTTAACGACATGAATTTGCTATTTGGCCTTAAACTTACGTGCTTAATCATCTCAGCTTCATTTTTTAATAGCAGAAAAGGACTGGGTATAAGCCATCTATGCTGAAGTGTGTTGTATAGGCACAATACGTGTACATCAGAGAAACAATATTAATTTTAAATCAATGTGAATTTTATATTAAAGAAAATCTTAAAATCTAAATTTGTATTAAATAAATTCTGTGCCAATGTAAAAGATCATAATTTTTGTTTAGTAATAAATATAAATATAATTATGTACAGCTTGAAGAAACCATTGAAGAGTTTTTGCCCCAATTACCTGGACTTTGGGGGACTAAAAGTAGTTATTCTAAGGTTGTTTTTCTGAGGAAATGTGTATAATTTAACAGGGAGAAATTAACTCAAACTGATTGTACATTATCTCAGTCAGAGAAAAACCTTGTATTTATTACTAAGCTAAAGTTATAATCTTTTACATTTGAAAGTATATTAGAATACATTACATTCTCTCCCATGATCTCTTACGATGATCTCTTAAACAGTGAAGAAAATTTGTACATCTTTTAAACTCATCTATTATTTCTAGCTTTATGTATATAAGCTATTTAGAATTTGTCTATAGAGATATTCTATCTTCTGTTAATTAAGTAAACATTTGTCCTTTCATATTTTTCTTTATTTTTTATATAAAGAAATATACTTGTATGCACTCTACATTCTCTTTACCAAATCTCACCAGATTTCCTATAATACATCTCCTGACACCATGTCTTCATCTGTTTACCTTTTAGATCTCATCAAAGAATCAGAATCTAGTGTCACTTGTGAAGGGAATCTATTGAAGCACAAGCAAATTACCAAGGCAATACCCCCCCCCAAAAAAATGAATGATTCTTCATTTACAAGTAGCCATCAAATGTCAAAAGCACCTCAATATGGCATTGGCAAGGGTTGGTCACCCCATCTAAGCCCTGACTCTAGCTGGCTTGATCATGTGAAAGTATTGTGTTAACACAGGTGCTGTGGGTTCATGAGTGTGATAACCATGAGCTGTCCAGAGGACAGCTTTTCATTCTCTGTACAGAACAGCTATCACAATTTTCTTGAAACAATAGATATCAATTCAATGTTCATTGCAAGAAGGCAGGAACATACTCATCTAATTATGATGGAGATGTTATTAAAAATTTTAGTTTCTAAATGCTTTTTATTTATGTAAAATTCCAGAAAATTTTATTTCTGTTTATGGTCTGAAACATCTTCCCTTCATTCACAACAAACACAATGATAGTTCTAACTTTTGAAATGACACTATAATATAATGTATATGTATCAAACTTTTCTAAATCTGTGTGCATGTGTATCCCATTTTTAAGAGTATTAAGTTTTTTCTTAATATTTTCTAGCTGTATTAATACAATCATAAGATTTTCTTTTTAAGTAAAATAACTTATGCATTATTTTACTAACATAAGTCTTAATTTTATATCTCAAATATTATTTTCTATTACATACATAGATGAATGTTAGTTGTTAACATTTGGTTGATCAATTAGTTCCTTGTTTATTAAATTGTAAATTTATACTTTTGTGTTGAAACTAACATTGGTAAAGTTTTACATACATAATTTTCATATTTATTCAGTTGATATCACGTGATTCATAAAATTCTTTCCCTTCAAATAACTACAACATAGATTTTGATTAGTTTAATAAACAAAGACTATTAAATGCACCTGTAGAAATTATTGATTTGGCCCAGACCCTGTGAGAGAGAGACCCAACCGCCTGGTCAGGTGGGCACTCCTGAGGCAGCAGAGCAGAAGAGACCACCAACACTGCTCACCCCTGCCCACATCCGTGGCCCAAGAGGAAACTGCATAAGGCCTCTGGGCTCCCGTGGGGGAGGGCCCAGGAGCGGCAGGACCCCTGCCTGAGACACCACCGGAACCTGAAGGAAACAGACCGGATAAACAGTTCTCTGCACCCAAATCCCGTGGGAGGGAGAGCTGAACCTTCAGAGAGGCAGACAAGCCTGGGAAACCAGAAGAGACTGCTCTCTGCACACACATCTCAGACGCCAGAGGAAAAAGCCAAAGACCATCTGGAACCCTGGTGCACTGAAGCTCCCGGAAATGGCAGCACAAGTCTTCCTGGTTGCTGCCGCTGCAGAGAGCCCGTGGGCAGCACCCCACGAGCGAACTTGAGCCTCGGGACCACAGGTAAGACCAACTTTTCTGCTGCAAGAGAGCTGCCTGGTGAACTCAAGACACAGGCCCACAGGAACAGCTGAAGACCTGTAGAGAGGAAAAACTACACGCCGGAAAGCAGAACACTCTGTCCCCATAACTGACTGAAAGAGAGGAAAACAGGTCTACAGCACTCCTGACACACAGGCTTATAGGACAGTATAGCCACTGTCAGAAATAGCAGAACAAAGTAACACTAGAGATAATCTGATGGCGAGAGGCAAGCGCAGGAACCCAAGCAACAGAAACCAAGACTACATGGCACCATCGGAGCCCAATTCTCCCATCAAAACAAACATGGAATATCCAAACACACCAGAAAAGCAAGATCTAGTTTCAAAATCATATTTGATCATGATGCTGGAAGACTTCAAGAAAGACGTGAAGAACTCCCTTAGAGAACAAGTAGAAGCCTACAGAGAGGAATCGCAAAAATGCCTGAAAGAATCGCAAAAATCCCTGAAAGAATTCCAGGAAAACATAAATAAACAAGTAGAAGCCCATAGAGAGGAGACACAAAAATCCCTGAAAGAATTCCAGGAAAACATAAATAAACAAGTAGAAGCCCATAGAGAGGAGACGCAAAAAACCCTGAAAGAATTCCAGGAAAACACAATCAAACAGTTGAAGGAATTAAAAATGGAAATAGAAGCAATCAAGAAAGAACACATGGAAACAACCCTGGAAATAGAAAACCAAAAGAAGAGACAAGGAGCTGTAGATACAAGCTTCACCAACAGAATACAAGAGATGGAAGAGAGAGTCTCAGGAGCAGAAGATTCCATAGAAATCATTGACTCAACTGTCAAAGATAATGTAAAGCGGAAAAAGCTACTGGTCCAAAACATACAGGAAATCCAGGACTCAATGAGAAGATCAAACCTAAGGATAATAGGTATAGAAGTGAGTGAAGACTCCCAGCTCAAAGGACCAGTAAATATCTTCAACAAAATCATAGAAGAAAACTTCCCTAACCTAAAAATAGACATACCCATAGACATACAAGAAGCCTACAGAACTCCAAATAGATTGGACCAGAAAAGAAACACCTCCCGTCACATAATTGTCAAAACACCAAACGCACAAAATAAAGAAAGAATATTAAAAGCAGTAAGGGAAAAAGGTCAAGTAACATATAAAGGCAGACCTATCAGAATCACACCAGACTTCTCGCCAGAAACTATGAAGGCCAGAAGATCCTGGACTGATGTCATACAGACCCTAAGAGAACACAAATGCCAGCCCAGGTTACTGTATCCAGCAACACTCTCAATTAACATTGATGGAGAAACCAAGATATTCCATGACAAAACCAAATTTACACAATATCTTTCTACAAATCCAGCACTACAAAGGATAATAAATGGTAAAGCCCAACATAAGGAGGCAAGCTATACCCTAGAAGAAGCAAGAAACTAATCGTCTTGGCAACAAAACAAAGAGAATGAAAGCACACAAACATAACCTCACATCCAAATATGAATATAACGGGAAGCAATAATCACTATTCCTTAATATCTCTCAATATCAATGGCCTCAACTCCCCAATAAAAAGACATAGATTAACAAACTGGATACGCAACGAGGACCCTGCATTCTGCTGCCTACAGGAAACACATCTCAGACACAAAGACAGACACTACCTCAGAGTGAAAGGCTGGAAAACAACTTTCCAAGCAAATCGTCAGAAGAAGCAAGCTGGAGTAGCCATTCTAATATCAAATAAAATCAATTTCCAACTAAAAGTCATCAAAAAAGATAAGGAAGGACACTTCATATTCATCAAAGGAAAAATCCACAAAGATGAACTCTCAATCCTAAATATCTATGCCCCATATACAAGGGCACCTACATACGTAAAAGAAACCTTACTAAAGCTCAAAACACACATTGCACCTCACACAATAATAGTGGGAGATTTCAACACCCCACTCTCATCAATGGAAAATCATGGAAACAGAAATTAAACAGTGATGTCGACAGACTAATAGAAGTCATGAGCCAAATGGACTTAACGGATATTTATAGAACATTCTATCCTAAAGCAAAAGGATATACCTTCTTCTCAGCTCCTCATGGTATCATGGTACTTTCTCCAAAATTGAACATATAATTGGTCAAAAAACGGGCCTCAACAGGTACAGAAAGATAGAAATAATCCCATGGGTGCTATCGGACCACCATGGCCTAAAACTGGTCTTCAATAACAATAAGGGAAGAATGCCCACATATACGTGGAAATTGAACAATGCTCTACTCAATGATAACCTGGTCAAGGAAGAAATAAAGAAAGAAATTAAAAACTTTTTAGAATTTAATGAAAATGAAGATACAACATACCCAAACTTATGGGACACAATGAAAGCTGTGCTAAGAGGAAAACTCATAGCGCTGAGTGCCTGCAGAAAGAAACAGGAAAGAGCATATGTCAGCAGCTTGACAGCACACCTAAAAGCTCTAGAACAAAAAGAAGCAAATACACCCAGGAGGAGTAGAAGTCAGGAAATAATCAAACTCAGAGCTGAAATCAACCAAGTAGAAACAAAAAGGACCATAGAAAGAATCAACAGAACCAAAAGTTGGTTCTTTGAGAAAATCAACAAGATAGATAAACCCTTAGCCAGACTAACGAGAGGACACAGAGAGTGCGTCCAAATTAACAAAATCAGAAATGAAAAGGGAGACATAACTACAGATTCAGAGGAAATTCAAAAAATCATCAGATCTTACCATAAAAACCTATATTCAACAAAACTTGAAAATCTTCAGGAAATGGACAATTTCCTAGACAGATACCAGGTATCGAAGTTAAATCAGGAACAGATAAACCAGTTAAACAACCCCATAACTCCTAAGGAAATAGAAGCAGTCATTAAAGGTCTCCCAACCAAAAAGAGCCCAGGTCCAGATGGGTTTAGTGCAGAATTCTATCAAACCTTCATAGAAGACCTCATACCAATATTATCCAAACTATTCCACAAAATTGAAACAGATGGAGCACTACCGAATTCCTTCTATGAAGCCACAATTACTCTTATACCTAAACCACACAAAGACCCAACAAAGAAAGAGAACTTCAGACCAATTTCCCTTATGAATATCGACGCAAAAATACTCAATAAAATTCTGGCAAACCGAATTCAAGAGCACATCAAAACAATCATCCACCATGATCAAGTAGGCTTCATCCCAGGCATGCAGGGATGGTTTAATATACGGAAAACCATCAACGTGATCCATTATATAAACAAACTGAAAGAACAGAACCACATGATCATTTCATTAGATGCTGAGAAAGCATTTGACAAAATTCAACACCCCTTCATGATAAAAGTCCTGGAAAGAAAAGGAATTCAAGGCCTATACCTAAACATAGCAAAAGCCATATACAGCAAACCAGTTGCTAACATTAAACTAAGTGGAGAGAAACTTGAAGCAATCCCACTAAAATCAGGGACTAGACAAGGCTGCCTACTTATTCAATGTAGTTATTGAATAACTCTCTCCCTACTTATTCAATGTAGTTCTTGAAATTCTAGCCAGAGCAATCAGACAAGAAAAGGAGGTCAAGGGGATACAGATCAGAAAAGAAGAAGTCAAAATATCAATATTTGCAGATGATATGATAGTATAATTCAGTGATCCCAAAAGTTCCACCAGAGAACTACTAAAGCTGATCAACAACTTCAGCAAAGTGGCTGGGTATAAAATTAACTCAAATAAATCAGTAGCCTTCCTCTACACAAAGGAGAAACAAGCCGAGAAAGAAATTAGGGAAATGACACCCTTCATAATAGACCCAAATAATATAAAGTACCTCGGTGTGACTTTAACCAAGCAAGTAAAATATCTGCACAATAAGAACTTCAAGACACTGAAGAAGGAAATTGAAGAAGACCTCAGAAGATGGAAAGATCTCCCATGCTCATGGATTGGCAGGATTAATATAGTAAAAATGGCCATTTTACCAAAAGCGATCTACAGATTCAATGCAATCCCCATCAAAATACCAATCCAATTCTTCAAAGAGTTAGACAGAACAATTTGCAAATTCATCTGGAATAACAAAAAACCCAGGATAGCTAAAACTATCCTCAACAATAAAAGGACTTCAGGGGGAATCACTATCCCTGAACTCAAGCAGTATTACAGAGCAATAGTGATAAAAGCTGCATGGTATTGGTACAGAGACAGACAGATAGACCAATGGAATAGAATTGAAGTCCCAGAAATGAACCCACACACCTATGGTCACTTGATTTTTGACAAAGGAGCCAAAACCATCCAATGGAAAAAAGATAGCATTTTCAGCAAATGGTGCTGGTTCCATTGGAGGTCAACATGTAGAAGAATGCAGATTGATCCATGCTTATCACCCTATACAAAGCTAAAGTCCAAGTGGATCAAGGACCTCCACATCAAACCAGTCACACTCAAACTAATAGAAGAAAAACTAGGGAAGAATCTGGTACACATGGGCACTGGAAAAAATTTCCTGAACAAAACACCAATGGCTTATGCTCTAAGATCAAGAATCGACAAATGGGATCTCATAAAACTGCAAAGCTTCTGTAAGGCAAAGGACACCGTGGTTAGGACAAAACGGCAACCAACAGATTGGGAAAAGATCTTTACCAATCCTACTACAGATAGTGGCCTTATATCCAAAATATACAAAGAACTCAAGAAGTTAGACCGCAGGGAGACAAATAACCCTATTAAAAAATGGGGCTCAGAGCTAAACAAAGAATTCCCAGCTGAGGAATGCCTAATGACTGAGAAACACCTAAAGAAATGTTCAATATCTTTAGTCATAAGGGAAATGCAAATCAAAACAACCCTGAGATTTCACCTCACACCAGTGAGAATGGCTAAGATCAAAAACTCAGGTGACCGCAGATGCTGGAGAGGATGTGGAGAAAGAGGAACACTCCTCCATTGTTGGTGGGGTTGCAGGCTGATACAACCATTCTGGAAATCAGTCTGGAGGTTCCTCAGTAAATTGGACATTGAACTGCCTGAGGATCCAGCTATACCTCTCTTGGGCATATACCCAAAAGATGCCCCAACATATAAAAAGACATGTGATACACTGTGTTCATCACAGCCTTATTTAAAATAGCCAGAAGCTGGAAAGAACCCAGATGCCCTTCAACAGAGGAATGGATACAGAAAATGCGGTACATCTACACAGTGAAATATTACTCAGCTATCAAAAACAATGACTTTATGAAATTCGTAAGCAAATGGTTGGAACTGGAATATATCATCCTGAGTGAGCTTACCCAATCACAGAAAGACACACATGGTATGCACTCATTGATAAGTGGCTATTAGCCCAAATGCTTGAATTACCTTAGATGCCTAGAACAAATGAAACTCAAGATGGATGATCAAAATGTGAATGCTTCACGCCTTCTTTAAAAGGGGAACAAGAATACGCTTGGCAGGGAATAGAGAGGCAAAGATTAAAACAGAGACTGAAGGAAAACCTTCAGAGCCTGCCCCACATGTGGCCCATACATATACAGTCACCCAATTAGACAAGATGGATGAAGCAAAGAAGTGCAGACCAACAGGAGCCGGATGTAGATCGCTCCTGAGAGACACAGCCAGAATACAGCAAATACATAGGCGAATGCCAGCAGCAAACCCCTGAACAGAGTATAGGACCCCCGTTGAAGGAATCAGAGAAAGAACAGGAAGAGCTTGAAGGGGCTCGAGACCCCATATGTACAACAATACCAAACAACCAGAGCTTCCAGGGACTAAGCCACTACCTAAAGACTATACATGGACTGACCCTGGACTCTGACCTCATAGGTAGCAATGAATATCCTAGTAAGAGCACCAGTGGAATGGTAAGCCATGGGTCCTGCTAAGACTGAACCCCCAGTGAACTAGACTGTTGGTGGGAGGGCTGCAATGGGGGGAAACCGGGGAAGGGAATAACACTTGAAATGTATATAAGAAATACTCAAGTTAATTAAAAAAAATAGGTATTTATATCCTACGAAGAATAATAGACTGAAAACTCAAACACAAGGAGAAAAACTATCCCTAGAAAAAGCACAAATGTAATCTTCTTGCAACATAACCAAAGGAAAAGAAATACACAAATATAATTCCACCTCTAACAACAAAAAGTAACACGAAACAACAATCCTAATCTTATTATCTCTTAATATCAATGGACTCACTTCTCTAATAAAAACACATGGACAAACAGAGTGGATACTTAAAGAGGACTAAGTATTTGCTGTAAAAAGGAAACCTGCATAAGTGACAATGACAGACATTACCTCAGAGTAAATTGCTGGAAAATAATTTCCCAAGCAAATGGTCCAAACAAAAAAGCTGGAGTAGCCATTCTCATATCGAATAAAATCAACTTTCAACTAAAAGTTTTCAGAAAAGATAAGGAAGGACTTCATATTCATCGAAGGAAAAGTCCAACAAGATGAACTCTCAGTCCTGAATATCTATGCTCCAAATGCCAGGGCACTTGCATTCATAAAAGAAACATTACTAAAGCTCAAAGCACATATTGCATGTCACACAATAACAGTGGGAGATTTCAACACCCCACTTTCATCAATGGACAGCTCATAGAAAGAGAAATTAAACAGAGACATAGAGAAACTAACCTAAGTTATGAGCCAAATGGACTTAACAGATATTAATAGAACATTTCATCCTAAAACAAAAGAATATACCTTCTTCTTACAACCTCATGGTACCTTCTCCAGGACTGACCATATAATTGATCACAAAACAGACCTCAACAGATACAAGATTGAAATAATTGCATGCATCCTATCAGATTACCATGGACTATGGCTTGTTTTCAATAACAACAATAGTGACAGAAAGCACATGTATACATGGACGCTGAATAACACTCTACTCAATGATAATTGGTCATGGAAGAAATAAAGAAATAAATTAAAGACTTTTTAGGATTTAATGAAAATAAAGGTACAACGTACCCAAACTTATGGAACAGAATGAAAACAGTGCTAAGAGGAAAACTCACAGCTCAAAAAGAAATTGGAGATAGCATACATTAGCACCTTGACAGAATATCTAAAATCTCTAGAACTAAAAGAAGCAAATGCACCCAAGAAGCGCAGAAGGCAGGAAATTGTATTAAACTCAGGGCTGAAATCAACCAAGTAGAAACACAAAAGGAATATACAAAGAATCAACAAAAGTGGGAGCTGGTTTTTTGAGAAAATCAACAAGATAGATAATAAACCCTTAGCCTGGCTAACCAGAGGGCACAGAGTATCCAAATTAACAAATCAGAAATGAAAAGTAAGACATAACCAGAGAATCTGAGGAAATTCAGAAAATGATAAGATCCTACTACAAAAGTTTATATTCAACAATACTGGAAAATCTGTATTGAGTGGATAATTTTCTAGACAGATACCAGGTACAAAAGTTAAGTCAGGATCACACAAAGCATCTAAACAGTCCCATAACTAGTAAAGAAATAGAAGCGGTTATTAAAAGTCTCCCAATCAAATAAAGCCCAGGACCAGGTGTGTTTAGTGCAGAATTCTATCAGACCTTCACAGAAGATGTCATACCAATATGGTGCAAACTATTCCACAAAATAGAAAAAAAAGGAACACTACCCAAATCCTTCTATGAAACCATAATTATGCTTGTTGCTGTTAAATATTTGCTGCGCCCGTCCAGAAAGAGCACACGAAACTAATACCAACATGGTTTCTTGTGGTGAGATTTAATAATTCCCTTATTAAATACAAGGGGAAGGGGCCAGAGAAAGAACAGAAAAGAGAGTGAGGGTGGAGGGAGTCTGCTTTTATTTGTACTTTGAGGTAAAGATGCCCAGGTGGAGGTGAGACTTGATCCAAAACGTCTTCTGGGACTGTACAGTGTTACTGCTAAAGTCAGCACTTGATACCAACAATGCTTATACCTAAACCACACAAAAAAAAAAAAAAAAAAAAAAAAACAGGAAAGAAAGAGAACTTCAGAGCAATTTCCCTTATGAATATGAAAGCAAAAATACTCAATAAAATTCTTACAAACCAAATCCAAGCAACCATCAAAATGATAATCAATCATGATTAAGTAGATTTCATCCCAAGGATGCAGAGATGGTTCAATATATGGAAATCCTTCAATGTAATTCACTAGAGGGGCAGGCAGTGAAAGGTACCCTGATTCCTGCTGGAGATAGGTTGAATCCCCATGACACTTAAAGGGGACTGCTGGTGCCTTCCCAATTTCCCAGGATAACAGGTCCCCCCAAAGACCCCTTTCAGAGGTTTGAGACAGACTAGTCATGTAGGGCAATGCTGCAAGCCCCTTCAGCACAGGTCACGTAGGCTCAAGACAGATCAGAGGTGGAAGCAGGACCACACCTACAAATAAGTATATGAGGAGGTCTTCCCAAGCTCTCAGGACAAACCAATAGGAAGTTCCTTCTGTCAGACACTGACCCATTCACAAAACTATTTAAGCACAATGAAAGGCATGCAAGAATTATTCCATTGTCTATGAGCTTCTGTTATAAGAGCTGTTACTCTGCCACTTGGAGATGAGATCTGCTCTCCAAAAATCATCACTGCCAGAATCTCCCTTGCACTCCTCCCTGGCTAGTCAGTCCCCTGCTGATTCAGCCCAGCCCAGGTAACCAAAGTGGCAGGCAGTGGGGGCAAGGAGAAGGACCTGCACTTGGGGTGGCAAAAAAAGGATCCCCCTCCCTGCCTGAGATCTTTCTCCCTTTATCTGTACCCACACAACTAGCCAGCCTGGTCAGAGATCACTGCGGAGAGCACTCTGGCACCAGAGCCCTACAATGTAGTGCTGGAACAATGATCAACAAAACTGCAGTTCGGGAAGGTGAGTCACCTCCCCCAACTGTGGAGACTAGCAACCTACCTTTTCCTGCTGAGTTTTCATTCAGCACCATCTCAAGCTTAGGTCAAGCTGAAGGGGCAACTGAAGGCTCCTGGCCAGAGCTACTCTCTGGAGTTGGCTGAAGGTCCCTCTAGCCCCTGTCTAAATCCTGACAGCATGCAAAACAGCCTGCAATCAGTTTGGCAGTCTCCCTATCTAACCTGATAAAGCAGCAGACACTTAAAGCCACAGGGCACCTGCTCATTCTTTAATCTGCAGGAAGGCTTAACCTTTTGGACTCCTGTGGAATCCACCAAGGCCAATAGGCCAAGGGAATGTTCCCATTGGACAAACCGTTTTCCTCTTTTCTGTAACAGACACCAGCACAAAAACACAATATTAAAAAAAAAAATTCCTCAGTTCCTGCACCCCTCCCCCGGCAGTGTTCTTGCAGCTTTTCACAGCCCAACACCCACCCTGTGGCAGTGTGGGGTAAGTGGGGTAAGTGGTCAAACTTCTAAGTCCTGTATCACCTAGGGGATGAGCCCTGTGGCTGAGCTGATGCAGAAAACCCCCAAGGCTTCAAAGGAGACACTAAACAGTCTGTCTGCTCCTCCCTCCTCCCCCCCCCCCAGGGCAGGACTCCATTAAAAAAACAAAGGAGTTTCCACCTGCCTCTCCCCTTACTCCACCTTCCCCCATCCAACTAAGGAGATCTCTCCTTAGAGGTAGTGGATAAAACAGCCAACCAGATAAAGACCACATTAGGGCAGAAGATATCACCTATAAAGACAATGGAATACCCAAGGAGACCCAAAACGTTCCCTACAAATCACCCCCAATTCTATGGGCCACTGTTGACAGCACACCTAAAAGCTCTAGAACAAAAAGAAAGAGGAGTAGAAGGCAGGAAATAATCAAAATTAGACCTGAAATCAACCAAGTACAAACAAAAATGAGTATACAAAGAATCAGCAAAACCAAGAGCTGGTTCTTTGAGAAAATCAACATGATAGATAAACCCGTAGACTAACCGGAGATCACAGAAAGGGTATCCAAATTAACAAAATTAGAAATGAATAGGGAGGCATAACAGCAGCATCTGAAGTAATTAAAAAAAAATTACATCCTACTACAAAAGCCTATATTCAACAAAACTGGAAAATCTGGAGGAAATGGACAATTTTCTAGACAGATACCAGGTACCAAAGCTAAATCAGGAACCATTAAAACACCCCCATAACTCTTAAGAAATAGAAGCAGTTATTGTTATTAAGAGTCTCCCAACCAAAAAGAGCCCAGGTACAGATGGATTCAGGTCTGGATTCTACCAGACCTTCACAGAAGACCTCATACTAATACTGTTCAAACCAATTTCCCTTATGATTATTGATGCAAAAATACCCTTGAATGTGTTAAAACAGAATTCAAGAACACATCCAAATGATCATCCATCATAATCAAGTAGGCTTCATGCCAGGGATGCAGGGATTGTTTAATATACAAAAATCCATCAATGTAATCCACTATATAAACTAACCCAAAAATAAGAATGACATGGTCATTTGATTAGATGCTGAAAAAGCATTTGACAAAGTTCAACACCTCTTCATAATAAAAGTCCTGGAAAAATCAAGAATTCAAGTCCCATATCTGTATATAGTAAAAGCAATATACAGCAAACCAGTAGCTAACATCATACCAAATGGAGAGAAAATTGAAGCAACCCAACTAAAATCAGGAACTAAACAAGACTGCCCACTCTCTCCCTACTTATTCAATCTAATAGTCGAAGTCATAGCCAGAGCAATCAGACAGTGAAAAGAGGCCAAAGGGATACAAATTTAAAAGGAAGAAATCAAATTATCACTATTTGCAGATGATATGATAGTATAGTTAAGTGACCCCAAAAGTTCCACCAGAGAACTACTTAACCTGACAAACAACTTCAGCAAAGTGCCGAGGTATGAAATTAACTCAAACAATTCAGTACCCTTCTTCTACTCAAAGGATAAACAGGCTGAGAAAAAAATTAAGGAAATGACACCCTTCACAATATTCCCAAGTAATGTAAAATATCTTGGTGTGACTTTAACCAAGCAAACGAAAGATCTGCATGACAAGAACTTCAAGTCTCTTAAGAAAAAGATTGAGGAAGAACTGAGAAGATGGAAAGGTCTTCCATGCTCATGGATTGGCAGGATTAATATAGTAAAGATGGCCATTTTGCCAAAAGCAATCTATAGATTCAATACAATCTCCATCAATATCCCTACTCAATTCTTTATTGAGATAAAAAGAGCAATTTGCCAAACCCAGGATAGCGAAAATTATACTCAACATGAAAAGAACTTCTGTGAGAATCACCATCACTGACTTCAAGCAGTATTACAGAGGAATCTTCATAAAAACTGTATGGGATTGGTACAGAGACAGACTGATAGAAGAGTGGAATAGAATTGAAGACCCAGAAATAAACCCACACACCTATAGTCACTTGATCTTAGACAAAGGAGCTAAAACCATCCAATGGCAGAAAGATAACATTGTCAACAAATTGGAGGTCAGCATGTAGAAGAATGCAAATTGATCCATTCTTATTACCATGTACAAAGCTTAAGTCCAAGTGGATCAAGGGCCTCCATATCAAACCAGATACACTCACACTAAGAGAAGAAAAAATGAGGAAGTGTCTCGAACACATGGGCACTGGGCAAAATTTCCTGAACAAAACAACAATGGCTCATGCTCTAATATCAAGAATCGACAAATGGGACCTCATAAAGCTGTAAAGCTTTTGTAAAGCTAATGACACTGTCAATAGGATGAAATGGCAACCAACAGATTGGGAAAACATCTTTACCAATCCTACATCTGACACAGGGGTAATACCTAAAACATACAAAGAACTCAAAAAGTTAGAATCCAGAGAGTGAAATAACCCTATTAAAAATGGGGTACAGAGCCAAACAAATCATTCTCAGCTGAGGATTATCGAATGGCCAAAAAAAAACCTAAAGAAATGTTTAACATCCTTAGTCATCAGGGAAATGCAAATCAAAACAACCCTGAGATTCTATTTCACACCATTCAGAAAAGCTAAAATAAAAAACTCAGTTGACAGCAGATGCTGGGGAGGATGTGGAGAAGGAGGAACACTCTTCCATTGCTGGTGGGATTGCAAACTGGAACAACCACTTTGGAAATCAGTCTGGAGTTTCCTCAGAAAATTGGAGATTGCACTACCTGAGAACCCAGCTATACCTCTCTTAGGCATATACCCAAAAGATGTTCCAACATACAACAAAGACACATGCTCCAATATGTTCATATCAGCCTTCTTTATAATAGCCAGAAGCTGGAATGAACCCATATGCCCTTCAAAAGAGGAATGGATTCAAAAAAGTGGTACATCTACTCAGTGGAGTACTACTCAGCTATCAAAAATAATGACTTCATGAAATTCATAGGCAAATGGAATGAACTAGAAAATATCATCCTGAGTGAGGTTACTCAATCAAAGGAAAACACACTTGGTATGCACTCATTGATAAGTGGATATTAGCCAAAAAGCTCGAATTACCCAAGATGCAATCCACAGACCACAGGAAGCTCAAGAAGAAGGATTAACAAAATTCAGATGCTCCCACTCCTTAAAAGGGGATATATATATATATATATATATATATATATATATGTGTGTGTGTGTGTGTGTGTATGTATATATATATATATATGTGTGTGTATATATATATATATATATATATATATATATATATATATATGTATACTAGATACGATTGATGAAGTAATAAAATGCATCTTGATAGGAACCGGATATAGATCTCTCTTGAGAGACACATCCAGAGGATGTCCAATACAGAAGTCAATGCTAGCAGCAAACCACTGATCTGAGAACAAGACCCTTGGAGGGAATTAGACGAAATATTGAAACAGTTGAAGGAGCATGCAACCCCATCAAACCAACAACGCCAACCAAACAGAGCTTCCAGGGCCTAAACCAGGACTGAAAGACTATACATGGAATAATCCAGGACTCCAACCGCATATATAGCAGAGAATAGACTTGTTGGGGCACCAGGGGAAGGGGAAGCCCCTGATCTTGCCAAGGTTGGACCACCAATACAGGGGAATATGGGGGGGGGAATAAAGTGGATATATATGGGGAATACCTGTATGGGGATGGGGGATGGGAGGGAATGGGTGCTTATATACAGGAAATTGGGAAGGGGAGTAATGTTTGAAATATAAGAAAAGAATTATATCTAATAAAAATTTTAAAAAAATTAAAATTTAGGAACCAAGAAGATGCCAATGCCAGTTCTAGCTATAATGTTTAGGTCCTGAGATGGAGAAGGGGAGTTAACAAAAGTGAAGACACTGACCATCTTTTGATTTTCAGGCAAGAGGCCACAAATAACTTGAGCCTTCTATATTTATACAATGACAATTGTGCTTACCCAAGCAGTGGTATCATTGCTTACATTATTAAAAGAAATCATAATATCCACATTTCAAAAGCTCTATCTTTACACAAATCCCCCAATAGTTCCCCTTCCTCCTTCTCCCATTCCTTGGATCAGTCACCACCTAAACTTATTTTGCATTAAAAAGCACAATTTCAGCAAGACAAAAGAGATGTCTGGCCAGGCTTGTCCTGTAAACAGGAAGACATACCTGTCTGGTAGCAAACATGGTTACATAGTTATGCATAGTGAGAGGCCGAATTAAACATTTGTTGGTAAACTATTTCTAGTTATTATCTCCTATCATAATTCCCTTTTAATTGCAGACAGACAAGTTCATTTTACAAAGCAGATCTTCTAGACATCTTTCTAATATATAGATCTTTGTAAGATGTAATCATTCTAAGAGCCATTTTCAAGTCTCTATCAATCCAACATAATGTCTGCATTTTCCATGTCTCTACTGATCAGATATAGCTTCTTAAAAACAGTTATGTAAGCAGGACCTACCTCTCTCCACAACTGACACAGACTTGCTCAGTGTGACTGGGTACTTCTCTAAAGATATGATTATAAGTCTCAAATTCCCAGGATTTATGGTAACATCTGGAGGATTGATAGATACAAAAAGAGGTGAAGAACATTTTATGCCTTGAAAGAGTTTTGAGAAAAATGTAGAATCATCCACCGTGACTTAGTCTGTGTGACTCCAGATGGCCTTGTCCATGACTGATGAAGTGCTACAGTTTTGATAATGA
This sequence comes from Rattus norvegicus, assembly GCF_021556685.1. NCBI lineage: Eukaryota > Metazoa > Chordata > Mammalia > Rodentia > Muridae > Rattus > Rattus norvegicus. The sequence goes on along the minus strand of NC_141535.1, from coordinate 4,707,614 downwards.
CTTTATGCAGTACAATGAAGGAATGGAGAGCTTGTAGGGCATGCAAACTTGGTACTAAATATTAAGGCTACCAAATTTACCTTGTCAACTGAGAAGTGGTTTCCATGGACTTGCCATAGTAGAATCCTGTCACTGAAGCACTCATATGCTATTCCTTGCAGCAGCTACATGGCCACTGCCAGAAAGAGGTCGCACCTCTGCTAAATTATTTCTGATACATGCATGAGGATCTGAGTGCAGTCTCCAGAGAACATGTAAAAAGTCATGGGACTGTGTTCCAAGCTAATCATCCTGGTGCCTGTGAAATGGAGAAGAAAGAAACCCTGTGGCTTGACAGAGCCCCAGTCTACCTAAATTGGTAATTCCATGGTCAGCTTGAGACCACATCACAAAATCAATACAGTAGAGAGTGACTGAGAATGATACCCAGTATTGACCTTTGACCTCCTTATTCACACCTGTGGACATGCAACTGCAGACACATGGGCCCCCACACAAACATGTACACACAAAGTACTGTGACCTTATAAGCAGACTCAAGCCACTTTAGAAAGTTTCATGTCATTGTTTACCCTGTAACATCTCTCATACAGCACACTGTTCCTTATTGTTTGCACTTTATCTTTTATCATTATATTCATTCAGCCTCCTTGTCTTTAGGCAACAGAAATCATTTTTTAACTTATTTTTACAGGAGACTGGAGACTTGACGGAGAAGTTAAGCACATGTACTACTTCTGAAGAAGACACATGTTAGATTCAAAGAACAAGATGACTCATAATCACTGGTAATTTCAGTTTCAGGGACCCAATACCCTTCGTTTTCTAGCCTCCACAGGCAACCCTATGCAGGCAAATATTCACACATAATTTAATAAAGAAACAGCCCCATACACACATGTTTACAATTTAAATTATTTTCTGGCCTTATTTTTTTTACTAGGACAAAGAGGGTAAAATTATTCAATCTACTTCATATTTCTGAAGGGGAACAACATTTTGCCTTCTCAATAGGAGACAAACCTCTCCAGATTTAGAGGCATCTAAATCCAAGTTGACAAAAGTGTCCATCATATACACTAATATGCCTTTTGAATTGTCTTTTACTTTTCCATAATGGGTATTGCTTACAATTGTGTTGCTACAGATTTGGTTTTACCACAGGCTTCTCTGATGCTCTGAGCAGCTTTGATTTTAATTTCTGATCCTCTCTCAATTAGCTTCTAACCCTACATTGTTATTCTATCTTATCATTCATTTTATAACATTCATGCTCCATGAATTTGAAGAAGATAACAACAATTGCTGCTTAAAGTGTACTTCTTTTCCTTATAGTCACTCTATTGAAAAACATACTTTTGCCTATAATTATTGTTTTCTTTCTTTGACACAAGCTTTTTCCTTGAGTATAATAATACTGTTTTACTCTTTTAAATTTATCCTTTCCAAGTAAGACAATAGAAATCTTGTGGGGGTGCTTTGTAAATGAATATGAGCATGATCCCTATTGTCTATATTTTGATGTCTTCTACATTTGAAAAATGAGTGCTGATTCAGCAACTAAATCCTGCACAGGCAACCACTGTGTAGAGTCCAGTGGAAGTATTCCAGGACTCCTGATGGATGTCAGATCCCCTTGGACTCATACACCTGACATTTTTAACTAGTATATTACCCTAAACCCAAGTTGTTGGGGTATTTTCTTTCATCCTCTAACTCATATCTCAGAAAGAACGAAGAATATCATATTGGAACAAAGTCACTTGATTCTATTTCACGATGTGACTAAGAAACCTGGAATCTCCTAGTCGTATTCCTGATTTGGTTATAAAGGAGAACATTTTGTTTTATTTCTCTAGTTACATACAGTACATTTCAGTGTAGATGCCTATTCCTCTACCATGCAAGGAAAGGTCCCTATAAATCTAAGTGATACAAATACAAGTGCTATTGTCTGGTCACCCTGGTTACACAATTCCACTGTGGAAAAGTCTCTGGAATCTACATGCCCCATATTTAAGTTTTTTGATTCACCAGTCTGAGTAATACATGTTCATGAGTCTGAACTTATTTTATCCAGGAGTTGTTTAGTTTATCTCTGTAAGACCAAGTTGCCTTCATATGACCTATGTTTGTATTCTTTTGTTAATTCTCAATATTATGTTCTGTTGCTCTGTAATACTAGGCAGAAATTCCATGTATGTAATTTTTTTCTTGCTTCAGAAATGGGAGAAACGGAACACACATATGTACAGGGATACAGGATGACGGAGTACAATTTATTGCATTCATTTCCTCCTTCCATTGTGTGTGTCCCAAGGACCAAACCAAGGTTAACAGCCTTGGCAACAAATATCTTTACCTACTGAGCTATTTCACTCTTCCTAGTATATTTCATAATTTATTGTTGCAAGCCCAATTGCTACCCCATGCCAAAAAAAAGGAATGTTTTCTTGCTGGTGTGTGCTATAATCTAAAGCACGTCTTTAGATTAAGTCATTGTCCTCTTTAATACCCTATTATGATACATATAATATCTGTGGGCATGCAGAAACACATATACACACATAATTTCACTGACATACACTGTCAATGCCCAATGCCCGCACTGACACTGTACCGAGAATCAGGCGAAAGCCTGCGGGAGTAAAGAAACACACACACACACACACACACACACACAAACACACACACACACAGAGGTTATTATTAGCCATTCTTTTGTAAAATTTTTAGTGATATCACTTCAATACAGAAGCTTAGAGATATACATCCACAAACTCTCACCTACAAACTATATAGGAAGGTTTTTTATCAATGTGATATAAAACTAGAGATAACTTGGAAGAAGAAATCTTAACTGAGAAAAAATTGTTCATAAGATTGTCCTATGAAAAAGCCTGTGGGCACTTTCTTGATCAATAATTTTGTTGGAGGGCCCAGCTCCCTGTAGGTTGTCCCACTCCTGGGTTTATTGTTCTAGCTTTTATAAAAACACAGGCTGAGCAAGCGATAAATATAGACCAATAAACAATCTTCTTCCCATGTCTCTCTAACATTTCCTGCCTGCTTAATCACTGGGATATCTTCCCACCCTACCTGATGTAACTAGGATTTGTTTTAGTGATTTTGTGTTTTGGACTGATGGCTGCTAATGGGATCATAAAATAAGACTTAAGTTGAATCTTTCAACGTTCTTCAAAATGTGTAAAATAATTTTATTCTAATACCCTCATCTTTGAGACACAGGACATCATATATGAAAGGTCAGAAAGACTCTGCCATAAATATAGGCATCCTGAAGGGTTAATTCTTTACAACCAATAGGTCCAGGTAAGAACTAGGTAGATATGATTGTACATTGTAAGGTTAGTTTATATAAGGAAGTAGCCATGTTTGAAAGTGTCATATAATTGAGGGCCAGATAAAGTACTAATTCAAAGAAAAAACTGACAGAATGTATCACAGATAAATGTGCCCAATTCACATGAGAACAGCTTAGGAATAAGAGAATGCACAAGAGTAGAGAAAGAGACACAAAACTAAACAAAAGAAAGACAGAGAGAAGTAGAGCAAGAAAGAGAAGTTGTGGTGTGTGGCATGGGTTTACGGAAGTTTTCCGGACATGTTTTTACAGATTCAGGTTCTGAGAGAACAAACTATTCACTGGGGAAAACAGAAAAAGCTGGAGAATTAGAAGGATCCAGAAGATTGTAACACATTGTCCAAGTTAATGTGAGTCCAAGCAGAACATCTCATGAAGATGCCAAGAGAAACCATATTGAATCAGTCAGCTTGGAAGGTTGGATTACATGGAGGCTAGAAGCTCCTAGTATTATGTCTATAAATAGTAGAACAGAGGGAAAAAATACTCTGGCCTCAGCCTAAAGGATATATTTGAATAGCTTGGGTAAGAGTCTTATCTCATCACTTTATCTAAGAAAAGAAAAGTGACATTCACTTAGAAAGACATACAGACAGACACACAGACAGACAGAAACACACACACACACACACACATACACAGAGACACACAAACACACAAACATACAAACATAGAGTGGTGTGGGGAGGGAGGGAAGAAGAGAGGGAGGGAAGAAGGGAGAGTGCTTGCAGTCAACCATTGAACTGAGAACAAGGTTCCAAAGAGAAGAGTTACAGAAAGAACTGAAGTAGTTGAAGGGGTTTGCCACCCCATAAGAAGAACAATATCAACCAACCAAACCCCTGCCCTCCATCTTCCATGGACTAAACAACAATCCCAAGAATACACAAGGATGAGCCTATGGCTCCATCTGCATATGAAGCAGAGGATGTCCTTTTCAGGCACCAATGGGAGCAAATGCCCTTGGTCCTGTCAAGGCTTGATGCCCCAGTGTAGGGAACTGTCAGAATGGGCAGGTTGGAAGGAGTGAGTGGGTGACTGAGGAACTGCCCTCATAGAACAGGAGGCATGAGGGGAAATAATAGCTGGTTTCTAGAGGACAAATCAGGAAAGGGGATAATATTTAAAATGTGAATTAAAACAATCCCCTCCCCTAATGAAAGAAAAAGAAAGAGAAATGGAGAAAGAAAAAGTAAAACAAATGGGGGTACATAACTAAACAGATGCCGACTGGGTTCGTGGTGGTGTTATTCCCATGATAGTCAAGCATCTTCTGAGAATCCAAAGTCTTTGGGTTCCAGTGGAGTATGGTTGCAAAGCTGAAACTTAAAGGAATTGACGGAAAGGCACCACCGAGGGTGGAGCCTGCAGCTTAATTTGACTCAACACGGGAATCCTCACCCGGCCTGGACACAGACAGGATTGACAGATTGATAGGTCTTTCTCGCTTCCCTGGGTGGTGGTTCATGGCTGTTCTTAGTGGGTGGAGCGATATGTCTGGTTAATTCCTATAAGGAAGAAGACTCTGGCATGCTAACTAGTTACGCGACCCCCTGAGCGGTCGGCGTCCCCCAACTTCTTAGAGGGACAAGTGGTGTTCAGCCACCTGAGATTGAACAATAACAGGTCTGTGATGCCCTTAGATGTCCTCGGCTGCATGTGCACCACACTGACTGGCTCAGCAAGTGCCTACCGTATGCCTGCAGGCACTGGTAACCCATTGAACCGCATTCATGATGGAGATCTGGGATTACAATTATTACCTATAAAGAGGAATTCCCAGTAAGTGCAGGTCATAAGCTTGCTTTGATTAAGTCCCTGTCCCTTGTACACAGAGCCCTTCGCTACTGCCAATTGGATGGTTTAGTGAGGCCTCATCAGCCCATGGCCCTGTGGGCGGGCTGAGAAGATGGTGGAACTTGATTATCTAGAGGAAGTAAAAGTCTTAACAAGGTTTCTGTAGGTGAACTGGTGGAAGGATCATTAATGGAGAAGGCCGAGGGGGTGTCTGGTCCTTTCTTGGGCCTGTGTGAGTCCCTCCTCTCACCGGGAGGGGTGTCCCTGTGTCCTGGTTGCCACCATGGCCCGTGCCACAGCCTGCAAGCCAAGTGAGCATTTCGGGAAAAGCAGGGATTGTTATGGAGCGGTGCGGGGAGGGTGTCAGGTCTGGTCCATTGAGGGATCTCCTCCATTCTCTCTCTCTCCCTCCCTCCTCTGCCTCCATCCACACCTTCGTGCACCCTCCTCTGCCTCCCCTGCCGCCTCCAGCACCTCCCTTGCCCAACGCCGCCGGGCGCTGGGTTAGCGGAGTCCCATGTCCCTTGTTTCCCGTCTTTCTGATCCCGACCCTGTCATATTTTTTCTTTTCACATGTATCCTTTAGTTTCCCGTTGGCCGGCCTGAGGTGGAACCGCCTTGCCATTGGCCCCTCTCTTCCGGTGCAGCAGGGGCGGGCGGGGGAGCTTGTGCCAGTGTTAGCACCCATACAAGTCCGCTCACACCCCACATAGCCATACAACTCTTAGCGGTGGATCACTTGGCTCGTGTGTCGATGAAGAATGCAGCTAGCTGCGAGAATTAATGTGAATTGCAGGACACATTTATCATGGACACTTCGGACGCACTTGCGGCCCCGGGTTCCTCCCTGGACTACACCTGTCTGAGAATCACTTGAGGATCAATTGCCGCCCTCTTGCGGTTTCGCTGCCGCTGCGGGACGGGGGGAGGGTTGGGGGATGGGCGCATCGCGCGGCTTGGACTCTGCTCACAGGGCCTCTCCCCTTGGGTGTCCATCTCCCGAAGAACAGACATGGGCAGTGTCCAGCGTTCGTCCACGCCTGGTTGGTCTGAGCGGGCCTCATCCTCCCCATCCACTGGCACCGCGCGCCGGCCAACCTCCTTGTGGCTCCTTCCTGCTTGCCCCGCCGCTCCCGCTCCCGTCCTCGCCTGCTCTCCCCACCATGTGGACGCGTCGGCAAGGGCCGGTCGGGTGCCTGGGCGCCAGAGGGGCTGCGTCTCCGGGGTCGGTCATCGTGCCTCCGATCTGGTGGGAGGGAAGGCCCTTCCCATGGGTTCGGTGCATCCACCACCACTGTGCACCCACCAGTGCATGCAGAGAGAGTAACCTGCAAGCGTCGGATGGGGTGGGGGCCATACCTCACCCGCGGGGGCCTGTCTCAGGTACCTCTCCTCCCCCCTCCCTCTGCCGGGGGCCGACCGCTCGGGCTCCAGCCAGAGGGACACCGTGGCGTCCATGCGCTGACGCGACTTGCCCCCGGGATGTGGGAGCTGGCCGGGGTAGAGAGGTCGCAGGCCCTGGCCTGGGACCCCGGCACCCTCTCTCTCTCCTCTCTGTCCATCCGCCCGAGGCAGCACATGCGCCTTCCTTTCCTCCTTCCCCTCTCGACAGTGACCTCAGATCAGACGTGACAACCCGCTGAATTTAAGCATATTAGTCAGCGGAGGAAGAGAAAGTAACCAGGATTCCCTGAGTAATGGTGAGTGAACAAGGAAGAGCCCATCGCTGAATCCCTGCCGCGTGCCGTGGCACGGGAAATGTGGCATATGGAAGACCCACTCCCCGGCGCCGCTGGTGGGGGGCCCAAGTCCTTCGGATCGAGGCCCAGCTTGTGGATGGTGTGAGTCCGGTAGCGGACCCAGGAGCGCCGGGCGCGGGTCTTCCCAGGGTCGGGTTGCCTGGGAATGCAGCCCAAAGAGGGTGGTAAACTCCATTTAAGGCTAAATACTGGCAGGAGACTGATAGCCAACAAGTACAGTAAGGAAAAGTTGAAAAGAACTTTGAAGAGAGAGTTCAAGAGGGCGTGAAATCGTTAAGAGGTTATCTGGTGGGGTCAGTGCAGTCCGCCAGAGGATTCAACCCGGCTGCACATGTTCGGCTGGGCCAGTGAACCCAGTGGATCTTTCCCGCTCCCCGTTCCTCCCGACCTCTCCACCTGCGCGACTTTCTTCCCCCTCCACGCGTCCAGCTGTCGCCTTCCCCGCTCCTCCCAATGCAGGGGGGGGGGGGTCAGCGTGCGCTCCCGGGGCGGGCGCGGGGTGCGGTGTGGGCGCCTAGGTGGGACCTGGGGTAGGGTTAGTGGGTAATGCTTCCCCCCCCCCCCCGCGTCGGTGACTGGCCACACTGGGCGTCCTTCCACTGTGGTGGTGCGCCAAAACCGGCTACGGGACCTCTGGGAAGGCCATGCTGGGAAGGCACTGCGGGGAAGGTGACTTGGGAGGCGGTGTGGCAACACCCATGGGCCCTGGACCACCCCGCCCCGAGTATTACAGCACATCCTCTCCATACAGAAGACACTGACAGACAGACAGACAGACAGACAGACACACACACACACACACACACACACACACACAGGCACTCACACACACAGAGACACACACACACAAATACATATTTAAATATTTAAAATGATGTTTACAAAAACCAGTCTTCCTGTTTAACAGAGGTTTAAAGGGAAGTTGGCTGACAGAATGTTTTTGTGGGTTTTTATTCTCTTTTTTACCAAATAGGAGGTAGATCTGTTGGCCCTTTTATTAAAAGCCAAAGTATAAAGTGGCGAGCCGATGTTTCAACTTTTACCATTTTGTTCCTTTCACGAAAACCAGGCAGTGTTGTTTCTTTGACTTTTCCTTTTTGAAACAAAATGGAAGGAGCTCTACCAGTTGGCCTAGTTTCCCTGTTCCTTTTCCCTCTTCCACTGTATGCTCAATGAAATAAAGGAAATAAATGAAGTTTCCAGTTATTTATTTGTTTGGGAGACCCGAACGCTCAACTCTCTCTCAAGAGATATTTCCATCTCCCACCCCAACCCCCCCTCCCCCCCCCCCCCGCCACCACCACCACACACACACACAGGAGGCCTACTCCCTGTATGTGGGGGAAGGGGGAGGGGTGGACAGGAGCTAGCTAAGAGGGGGTGGGGTGGGGCTGGAGAATATGCATGGCACTGAAGCTCTGTCAGGGAAATACTGCAGCTGCCCTAGCATGCTTTGCTTCAGTGCTGAGCCAGTCGGTGCCTCTTTAGGGGGGGGTCAAGTTTTCTGCCTGATATCAGTGAGTGATGATTTCAGTGTGAATGTTTGATCCCTCGCTATCCTTTCAGTGCTCTGGCTCATGGCAAATGACTGAAGAAAACCTTAGTTAGACTCACACCCAGCTGTTTGGAAATGGTAATGGAATTGATAGCACACCCTCAGGGAAAGAGGAAGACTCCCTTTGCTCACTCTCAAATCCTAGCATCGCCCTGCCAGCTCTGGATTTCTAAGTAAGGCTGAATCTGGACCATATTTGCAAGATTTGGCATTTCTGATTCATGTTTAATGTTTAGTTAAATAAAGCTTGTGAAGGGCTGGAGAGATGGCTCTGAGGTTAAGAGCACTCACTGCTCTGCTCTTCCAGAGGTCCTGAGTTTCATTCCACAGAAACCATATAGTGGCTCACAACCCTCTGCAAAGGGATATCCCGTGTACTCTACTGCCGTGTGTATATGAAAAAGGCTTTACTGTACTCATATAAATGAAAATAAATAAATAGAGGAATGGATACAGAAAATGTGGTACATCTACACAATGGAATATTACTCAGGTATCAAAAACAACGAGTTTATGAAATTCATAGGTAAATGGTTGGAACCTGGAAAATATCATCCTGAGTGAGCTAACCCAGTCACAGAAAGACATACATGGTATGCACTCATTGATAAGTTGCTATTAGCCCAAATGCTTGAATTACCCTAGATCCCTAGAACCAACGAAACTCAAGACAGATGATCAAAATGTGAATGCTTCACTCCTTCTTTAAATGAGGAAAAAGAATACCCTTGGCAGGGAAGGGAGAGGCAAAGATTAAAACAGAGACTGAAGGAACACCCATTCAGAGCCTGCCCCACATGTGGCCCATACATATACAGCCACCCAATTACACAAGATGGATGAAGCAAAGAAGTGCAGACCGACAGGAGCCGGATGTAGATCGCTCCTGAGAGACACAGCCAGAATACAGCAATACAGAGGCGAATGCCAGCAGCAAACCACTGAACTGAGAATAGGTCCCCTGTTGAAGGAATCAGAGAAAGAACTGGAAGAGCTTGAAGGGGCTCGAGACCCCAAAAGTACAACAATGCCAAGCAACCAGAGCTTCCAGGGACTAAGCCACTACCTAAATACTATACATGGACTGACCCTGGACTCTGACCCCATAGGTAGCAATGAATATCCTAGTAAGAGCACCAGTGGAAGGGGAAGCCCTGGGTCCTGCTAAGACTGCACCCCCAGTGAACCAGACTATGGGGGGAGGGCGGCAATGGGGGGAGGGTTGGGAGGTGAACACCCATAAGGAAGGGGAGGGGGGAGGGGGATGTTTGCCCGGATACCGGGAAAGGGAATAACACTTGAAATGTATATAAGAAATACTCAAGTTAATAAAAAAAAGAAATTATTGATTTGAATATTGATTTGGATAATTATAGAGAATAATTTGATATTAAATACTGGGTAGGAGTGTGGGACTGCATTTTAACTATCTGAATTATGCTGTTTCAAGGTTATGTTAAATGACTTTTTTATAGATATGTACAGTATTAACATGACTTATATTCCAATCATTGTTCTTTGTCCTTCATTTTCTTTTTGACATTTTTTAGTTTTTCATATTTAAAAGCGGTTTTAAATATTTGCTTCATGCATCTGTACATGTGTGCACAAATGAGTACAGGTACTTGCAAAATGTAGGAGAGGGTATCCAATTTCCAGAGCTCGATTGACAAGTAGTAATGACCACCAAGTACTGGACACTGAACTTAGGTTCTCTAATAGAGACCAAGGAAAACCCATGAACCTTTTCTATGGGTCCTGATTTTAATTTTTGTTAAGGGTTTATTTCTGTGTGCCTTCCTTATTCGCGAAAACAACTTTGTCGAATTTGATACAAATAATTTTGTGTAAATATTCATCTTTAATTAATTGGGATTCAACAATTTGGACTGTATTTCCTATTGATTTTAGAAGATGATATCATACTGATATATACTATCATAAAATCCTGCATGAAGTCACCATGGCTGAAAATAGGAATAGAGAAGGCTTAAAAAATTGTACTTCATTAAAGGTTGACATGTCCACCATATCTCTCATTAAAGTAAGCTCATATGTGGGAAAAGATACTTCAAATCAATCAGTTAAGGATTTGAGTTATTCTTGTAATATCAACTCAGCTCATTTACATTCTACCACTGCAAGCAAATTCCCTCCCCAGGTGACTGCCATGTGGTTACATTGTCTTTTTGAATTTTGCTGTACATATGGCTAGTTTGAAAAATTTGGACCTTAATGAGACTTGAATGGACTAAGAAAGGATCACCAGTGTTTCATTTGCTCAGTCCTTTTTTTTTTTCCCTTTGTAACACCTCGAACTGCCATTATTTCAGTATGCATCCACATTTCAACATTTAGTGGTCCTGAACAGAGTGGGGAGCTTGTCAATGAGCCAGGAGCCAGGCCTACCTATCTGCAAACGATCTGTGAACGTGGTGACACAGAGATCCTCTGGGTCCCTCCACACGGTCTGAGGAGCAACACTGAAACCCGAGTTTGCAGAGTCAGGGCCTCATGCTCAAGCTGTCAGACTCCACTCCAGACCTGATGGGTGATCAGGGTGACTGAGAGCCCTGTTCAAACCTCTTCAACTTGTAAAAACAAAGCAATTATGGGAAAAGGAACCAACTCAGAACCATGTGCACTGAGGACTCTACACATGGCCTTTCTCTAGGCATATATCCAAGGACCCTGAGCGGTGGCCAATATGAGTCGCCCTGTGGCTGCTCTGTTCACCTCTAGACCTGAGCTCAAACCTCAAGAGCTGATGGTGGTGGCAGGGCCGCGGACCCAGAGCTCCCTTCCCATGCTGGTGGCAGGTGAACAAGTGTGGTCCAGAGCTAAGGAAGGGAGGCCAGGCTTTTTCAACCTCATCTGATGGCTTCTGGCCACAGCAAGTGTTGGGTGGTGATGGGCAACAAGGGACTTGAGGAGGGGAAAGCAGCACCCCTTGATAAAGATGGGGAGACTGAAAACTCTGAATTCCTCACCCGTGGCCAATTTCAGGGGAGGGGAGGTTACAATCTAAGCTTTGACCAAGGGTGGGAGTGGAGGAGTGGGGACCATGACTTGGATGGGGCAATCACTTAGACTTAAGAAAGCATGGGTACAGCCAGAGCACCCCAAGCCTAGTGGTGGTCAGTCCCACGGCTGCTACCTGAAACCTCCCCATCTATTCTATGGGCCACCACACAGCTGTGGCAGAGGGCGGGGCAGGCAAAGGCATACCCAGGCCAAGTGCCAGCAGCAGGTGATTGTGTGAGACGTGTCTGTCCATAGTTGCGTTAGCAGTGCCCACCGCTCCCAAAGGAAACCGATTTCAACACACCTTATTGATCCCATAAGTTCAACTAGGCAGACAGTGGTTATACTCGACAGATGATGTTACCCAGCACAACTTAGGTATTTCAAATGGACAAGAAGTTAGTATCAGAGAGTGTCTCAGGATGAAGTTTAAGTGGGGCTTCCTCTCCAGTACTTTGAGGTCTATAGATGGATCTAGAAAATCCACTACTGTGGAAAATGAAGACTTGGGTTGGATGGGGAAGGGAGGCCCGGGCCTTGGCGACTAATGGCTGTAACTCTGTCCTTCTCGTGGCTGTGGCAGCTTCATGTTCTCTTTTGACATCATCAAGCGCTTCAGTTCCTGCAGGATGACTTTGATGCTGTGGCAATTCTGTCACTTTGCCAGCACTGCCATGGCTTGTGGATCCACCACTCTACTGGAACTGCTCACGCCATTCATATTGACTCTTGTTACACATCTCACAGACTGGGATGCTTCTGGATACTAGAGTGGCCCACACTCTATCTTAAGGCTGTATATTCGGTTTTCATAAATTGTTTGTAGAGGTCCAATTATCATGCTTGTCCATCTTGTGAGTGTCATGTCCTCATCGTCCTCCAGACCCTAGCTAACTGTGCTTTCGCGTACTCCTTTCTGGCCTTCTTCCAGCTCTTCCAACAGTCGGAAATCTCGAAGGACTTTTACTCCCAAGCCTGTGATGGCTGCCATCTTGCGTCGCTATCGCTCGAAGTCAGTCCTTCCTTTCTTCCTCTACCCCTAGGTCCCTAGCTCCTTCCCTCTCTCTCTCTCTCTTTTTCCACAGGGTCTCATAAACCCCAGACTTGCCTGAAGCTCACTATATATCCAGTGATGACTTTGAATGTCTGATATTCATCAATAAATTATAGATCGAACAATCATGCCTGATCTTGTACAGTTTTGGAACTCAGCCAAGGCTGTCTTCCATACTGGCATGTAGCCTGTCAAATGAGCAACTTACCAAATCTCTACCTGTTTCTTCCTTGTTCCCTTCCTTCCTTCCTTCCTTCCTTCCTTCCTTCCTTCCTTCCTTCCTTCCTTTCTTCCTTCCTTCATTCCTTCCTTCCATGCTTTCTTCCTTCCCTTCTTTTATTTTCCTTCTGTTCTTTCTGTTCATGCATTTTGTTTTCATTTTGATTTTGAAGTTAAAAGCTATTACTGAAGTTTTCAGTTCTTGAAACCAGAAAGCATGAGCTGTAGAGCATTTAGATTTTCATATGTAGAAATCATTGTGTACCTATAGTAAAAACTATATACATTAAAGGTGACAGAAGCATTATTTTCTCAGAGTACTGGCTCTGTTCTTCAATTATTGTTAGAAACTTTTATTATTATTAATAGTCCACATAATCTAATATATGTACTATTAACATCTGCATTTTGAAAATGACAAAAGGGTATAAATTGCATTTCCAATGCAGTAACACAGAAACAAGCATTTTTGCAATATTCTCATTCTAGAGTTAATATTTTATCTATCATGCAAATGTATTTTAGAGAAATTCATTGAGGATTCTCCTCTTGCTTAACTGTAGGTGACATTATCAAAACTTCTGAGAAAAAAGGAATTCCAGTGTGATTGTACTTAATTTCTTAAAGTTGAAATTGGTACAAAAAACAACACTAGGATGAATTTTTTTATAACTTATGATTTCATTACATAGGCATGAGACATGGCTTGTGTCATTCTTAGAAGTTCTTACAAGAAAGTAACAGGAGAATTCTTTTGGAGCTTCCATAATTCGTGTCATTATTTGAAGAAGATGCTTATCAGTTTTATCAGAGGTTACTGTCCAGGTGAGGTGTTTCCAGGATGTTTTCATCTTATTACAAGAAGTCACAGAGAGCAAGGTGACAAGGAAACTTTATTCAAAAGCAAAGTGAGAAACACTGTTATTCAGTGTAGCTTTAATTTGTGGACCTCCCGAGAAGGAGGAATTGTTTACTCAGAGTTCAGTGTGGATATTTCTGTTCTGATTGACTTTTTTTGATTAGGCAAGACTTAATTAACTGTGAACATCAGTTTCCATGATGCATTTGATTTAATCAAATGCATATTCATTATCACTAGGTATATGACATTAAACAGGATGTTTCCCTTGAAAGTTGTTCCAGAGGATTCAATACGACTTACTGAGTATATATTCTAAACTGTCTCAGGCCAGTTGAAACAGATTTCTCCCTCCAGTATGTGGATATGCTCTTGAATACTTTTGAATGGAAGTTGATCATGAAAGAGAAGTTTATAAACAATGTTATGTGCAGGGAGTCTTAGTCCATTGTTTGATACGTATACAGCTTCATGCAGGTGAGATGAGGTGAGCAACTTCATTGTTAGGTATATTTCTGGAAGGTAGATTTTTATGCAGCCTAAGTCAAGTGAAATCCCAGGTTGAAGTGCTTTTCCCATACCTATATGCCTCATTCAAGGAATTTTAGTGCTTTTGCTTGTATCGTTACTTAGGCTACAGTACAGCTCACTGTTTCTTTGATGTTTGCTCAGACTCAGCTCAGTAAGTGACTGCATCTCAGTAGCTACTGGAGTTATTTGGCTCTTGTTCTTTGTCTTCCAATTTAATGGTAGCTTCTTCAAGGATCAAACAATTTGGTCATTCTCTGAACATTAATACAACTAGTCATAAGCCCTTATCAAATGATATCCAAGTCTCCTATGCTGACATAAAATGGAATTGTCACTCCAGAGCCTTGCTGAGCTTCAATATGAACTTCTAACTTCATGATGAGTAAATAACCTTCATCAATTGCTTATAAGAAATTCATTTAAATTTTGACAATTATGTTGGGCCAGCAAGAGGGAAAAGGACTTGCAGAACAAGCTCAACACCCTCACTTTAAACATAGGAATCCATAGATAATGACCCATTACAGAAATTGGCCATCTGGCCTATAAACATGCTGTGGAATCAGAAGACCTGCGTGAACACACACACATGCAGCACACACACACCAAACAGACACACACACACATACACACACACACACACCAAAAAAATAATAAACTAATGTTTTTTAAATTTTCTAATATTAATATGTCATGCCCTTTCTTTATTCTGACAACTGATTTATTATACATATGTGGATTCATGGTTCACAAAATAGTATTCATGATCAATGGCAATTATAAAGGTCAAGTGGACATTTTCATGAGTTCAAGGTTATAAATTTTTAATTTAATATTCCTCAGTACATGACCACCAAGAATTAATGTGTGTGATATGGTGTGCGTGTGCGTGTGCGTGTGTGTGTGTGTGTGTCTGTCTGTCTGTGTGTCAATGTCTTCATGCCTATGTGTTCAAGCAGAAGACAGACAAAGTAACTTTCTACACAATTTTCTCAATTCAAAGCCTTTCACTTACACTGATGCTATCTTGCTGTGCACAAGCTCCAGAAATTCTTTCCCTGTCATCATGGCACTGGGGTTATAGCTGTATAAAACCATGACTGTTTTAAAGTGCGGGCACAGAAATTTGAATTCTCTTCTTTCTGCAGCAAATTCTTTCCCTCACTAGGTTATCTCTTATCATCACTTCTGAGTAATTCTGAAGATTGCTGTTTTCACTCTCTGTAAACTTGGTAAATTATATTTACAGTCAGGATTTGGAATTTCTAAGGTCTGATAATAAAACCTACCCCATGTCGACTAAGAGCTTTTAGAATGTGGCCATTGCTCTTTACTTTTCATAATTTCAAATGTCTCCTCCTAAACAGAAATCAATGTGTTTTGATAAACATAATTTAGAATGTTTCCAACTGATTTAAAATGTTACTTCAAATTGTTAATTCATTTCTCTCTTTTGTATCATGACATGATTTGGGCTTCTGGAAATAGTAAGTTCAAGCAGAAATAAAAGTTTAGACATACTGTATCGACACAGCTAAGGCTTAAGCAGCCAACACGCATTTCTCTAACTGACATGTTTACAAAGGTGTCCTGTGAAAAATAAACTAAAAGGGCAGAAATTTTGCTAGTTCAAAACTCTGGGTACAAGTAGTTGAAATGACTGATCTCTGTCAGACTGAGGATTTCCTCCCGATGCACTGCAGTGTCAGCAATCAATGTTGTCTCTTTTCTCTTGATACATCTGACTAATTCCAGATACCTGATCTAACTGAAGCAGTGATTTGAAATATTGCTGCATTCACTGGCCATTTCAGTATAGAAAGAACTGGAAATGATATCTAAAAGGATAAGACTCAAACTCAGCAAAGCAGACTCTATCTAGCTAATGCTGCAAGGTAACATGGTGATCAACATAGTTGGTTTCTGACAGACCTGTTTTTCATCTATGGATGTCTAAAAGATATAACACTGTGAAAATCTACATATTCTTAGAGATGTAACATTCCTCCTCTGTTCACTGTGAGGATAAAATTAAATTGATCATGCAATAGTCGTAGTGGGAACTATGTCAGACTAATAACCATACATGATAGCAATTGTTATTTGGACTCTCTTCTTGATGCTGTTCTTTCTCAGCAATTCTGTTATCAATTAGTATTCAAAATATAACTGAAAAGAATGCCTCTACTGAAAACAGTTGCTTATCTAAAACCTAAGAGAATACATATTCTATGAAACTCCACATGACTTTTCCTCTTCTTCTCCTTCTCCTTCTTCCTCTTCTCCTTCTCCTTCTTCCTCTTCTCCTTCTCCTTCTTCCTCTTCTCCTCCTCCTCCTCCTCCTCCTTCTTCTTCTATCTCTTCCTCTTCCTCTTCTTCTTCTTCTCCTCCTACTCCTCCTCCTTCTTCTTCATTCTTACTCCTCCTCTGCCTCCCTCCTCCCCTCCTCCTCTTCTTGCGCTCTCTCTCTCTCTCTCTCTCTCTCTCTCTCTCACACACACACACACACACACACACACACTCACACACACACACACACAGACACACACTTGCCCTTTCTTAGAAGATCTAGGGTAAGGCAAGCCTCAAACTCCTTATGTATGATAAAATCTTATCCTGAGTCCTGGGATGAACAGTTCAAGTCATTATATCTGGTTAAGCTATAGAAGAATGTATATCAGTGCCTTGTCCATGCTAGGGATGCATTGTTCTGAAGTTTATCTCCAGCCTCCATCCACTTCCTAAAGTACAACATTTTCTAGCTTTAAATTGTTGAGGCAGCATTTCTTGAACATTATGTTGGTTTTAATTTTACTGTGTAATTGAAAATGACCTTGAATTTCTGTTCTTTGCGTCCCTGCTTCTCGAATGCTGGAAATACAGCTGTGTGCTCCCACACTAAGTTTTTTCTTTCTTCCTTGCCAGAAAAATAATAATGAACAATTCATCTAATGTACAAGACATGTGGAGGAGGAGCTGTGACTCAAGATATTTGAGACAGACACACACACACACACACACACTCAAGATATTTGAGACACACACACACATATTTATATCACAGCTCTGTCTATTCAGTTTTCACAGGTAAAGACAGTGTGTGTCCTGTACAAAATCCCCATGCAAATTAATTTTAGCTAACAAACCAGTCAAGCATTTTGCTCCTTCCTTTTCTAATTTGTTTGGCATGCTAATCACTATACCACACCTCCTTGACAACTGTTCTGTCTTGCAAATTCACAGATGCACACTCAGTGTAATGGCAGTTGACCAGGAGAGATTTTGCTAAAGTGTGTGTTGTTTTGTTATATCCAGGTTCCTTTAATTAAAATTTCAGACCTATGATATATCCTTATGGAAAACTGCACTTTGTTTACACTGAAAATACTATCTTTTAGAAATATTAAGGGTTGATGCTGAAAAGATGGTTTAGTCAACAAAGGGCTTGCCACACTACATCAAGACCTGAGTTTGAGCACCAGAAACCATGGGCTGGAGCTTGATTTCTATTACTAGGATAAAACATCATAACCAATTACAACTTAATACAGAAACACTTTGTCTTAAGATTAGATAATCATAAGGGAAAGTGAACGCAGAAACTTAAAGATAGAAAACAAAGCTGCACGAAGAAACACTGCTTAATTGTTTGGTATCCATGGCATTCTCAGCCTGCTATCTTCTATAAACCAAAACAAGAGGCCCCACAATATTCCTAACCCCAATACTCATTCTTTACAAGGAAAAGGCCCAGGAACCAGTCTTTTGGGAACATTTTTGTCAGAAGCCATAGTAGGAGGTATGCCTCAGATTATAATCTGCAACAGTTTTGCTTTATAGGCGAAGTCCAAGAGAATTCATTTAGGAAAGATTCCTGATATTAATATATGTTTCTTGTTATTATTAAACATAAATAGCAATCATTAGGTACTAGCCCACCCCTTTTGAGCAGATAGCTGCAGATCTATGAAGATGTACTCTCTTGCAGTGATGCTATATAGACAAATAGATGACTTCTTCATTCTTAAGGATGATCCTACAAGAATTACTGAAATATCAGTGATTATTAAGATCTCTTAATAGTAGTACTGCTAGTAGATCCCTTTCTGATAGTCAAAACTGCAATGAGAATTCTGTGAGTCTCCCAAGTGTCACCAAGTAATTAATTCTTAGACAGTAACCATACTTTCTATTACTCAGAACACATTCCAAGGGATTGTCAAAACAATTAACTAAGGTCATGTAAAGGGAACTAACAATTTATTATAGGTAAAAGAAGATAAAATATCATCTGGGTTAATCTATACAAAACTTCACTAATAGCTTAGTTATGGTTTTCAACTCTCTATGAACCTGTGAAGATGTGACAGGTGGTAGATGTTTAACTAGATAATTACTCCTAATGGATATGCATGTAAACACTCTCAGTTGTAAACTTCTATGTCATTTATGATTTGCTTTTATGTGTGAACGTGTGATGAACTTTTTAACATGTGATCATGTATTCTGAACGTTGTATAAGTACTGAAGACAAAAAGATGCAAAAGGGAATTTTTCTCTTTTCCCATTCAGGATCTTTCTGCTTTTCCCCTTAGATAGCTTTCATAAGAAATGTTTTATAACTTAGTAATAAATATTATAATCACTTCTTAAAGTACCCCCCTTTTCCTGTAACTTTCGACTAGCTGGTGGAAAGTTCTATCTGTGCAGTTCCTGCTGAGATAGCACAAAGTCTACTTACTTAATCCTTTGCTGTTTTAGGAAGAGGTGTTAAGTGCCAGAAACTTGCAGTTTCTAGGCAGTTCAGCTAGAGTAGCAAGGTAATTTAGCATCAGATAAGTAAAGTTTTTTATTATTACACTGCAACCCTAAATATGTCATAAGACAAAGTCTTATCCCTGTATCTTGTAAGGAAAAGTCGTATCCTCTCCCGATGCTCTTTCGTTTCTCTGCCTTATGAAAACCTGACAAGAAAGAAGACCCTGCCAAAGTTGGCACGGGGAACATTTTTTTTTTCAGTTGAAGATTCCTCTTCCCAAATTACCCTAGTTTGTTTCAAGTTGACAAAAGAAAGTAGTCAAGCAGTATGCAATGTAAAAAGGAGTACCACTAAAAAATTTCTAATTCTACCAGTGAGAAAATAAGGAAGTTAAGCAGAAATAGCTCTTGTGTGCTAGGAATAGTCAGTTTAACCAATTTTCAAGATACAGCTTCTGTTATGAAAACTTATCTCAAGAAGAAGATATTTAAAGGAGATAAAGAGGAACCTTAATAAGAGGATTCAAGGGGGACAGGGATGAGGTTGTAGGCTATTATAGGGACTACTGTGACAGACAAGTAACTATAAACACCACTTCAATATACATTTGGGACACTACCACTGTAGAACCTTCCTAAGCTACACACACATACACACACACACACACACACACACACATTATATGAAAGGAAGATAGATGGAGTCATCAAAGATTAAGTTCTAAATAGATACCATATGTCACCATGTAAAACGTTTGCCCAGGAATGCCTTGCATATTGTTAAATCATTGATGAAAGACGATACGATAGATCACCCCTCCCATCACAGGCCATTCTTCTGGGTATTATTTACTCTCTATAACATGATCATAAATGTATAGTGCTGAGGATAACATACAATGTCAAACATGGAGAAGTAGAGCCAGAGTCCAGATAAATGTTTCATTCTATTGGCTAGTGTTTATGATGCTGGAAGGGAAAAAATATTTAGATATAAGTCCTATAATCTATAACAGTCAGTTGGTTAAAAAATGTACTCACTTAATAGTGGTATAAATGTGTGAATAAACAACCTCTTTTCTTTTACATTGTATTTGCGCCCCACTCTGTGAGACAGAATTCATATCTGATACTGATAAAGTAGCCACAAACCTGAGAATATATATATGTATATGAATACATGTATATATACATATGTACATATATGAGTGGGTTTGTGTGTATGTGTATTTTCATATACATTTAGAAAAAAGCAATAATTTTATTATTCTAAAGGAACATAGCAATAAAATAAATGGCTCCTGCTAATGAACTGTTGTTATAGGTGTAGATCAGTGCCATGTTCTGCCTTCGTAAGAGAAGCTTTCTTTCAGTTGAAGGGAACTAATATAGAGTTCGGATAGTGATGGAATTTTGAGCTCTCTATCATAAGTGAGATTTTTTTATCATACCCCTTACCTAAAATATCAGGCATCTGTATGGAAGAGGAGGCAGAAAGAATGAAAGAGCCAGAGGTAGGGGATGAATTCAAAGAAACCGTATTTTCAAAACACAATCATACAGATACCCATATGAAGTCATAGGAATTCTGACAGCCTGCACAAGTTCTGCGCAAGCTCAAACCAGATTAAAATGCTAGCACTGAGAAGGAAACATATACACAGGCAAGAAGCTGTTGGTGATTGAAACTTGCTGACAAAGTGAAAACCAATTTTCTCCAAAGGAATATCATGGTATACCAACTTCACTCACAAGAAAGGAAAAAAAAATCATGCCCTGGAGTGTTGGGCAGCACATTGTTGACTCTACAATTCTTTGTGTGTCTCTGTGTATACCTTGTCTTATTTTGTTTATTTGGGTATTATTATGTCTTATTACTTTTGTCTTTATTTTGAGTTGATTTTCAGCTTTATATTCTTAAGAAAGGGAAAGATAGAGTTCTAGAAAAAGCATAAACATGAATTTGTAGATAGGTTTGGAGTATTTGTGTAGATTTCAATGAGAAGAAAAATATAACCAAAATGTATTTTCTGTAATTTTATTTTTTAATTAAAGAAGTAAAACTTTAAATAGATAAATAACAAATAAGGTAGGAAAGAAATGAAGAAGACTTTGGATGGCAACCTCTAGTTTCTACAGTCACGTATACCAAAAGGAATGCACACTAAGTAAACACTAAATTTCTACAAATAACAGTGGATAATAAAAACACTGCACTCACAAAAATAGAAAAAAATTAGGGTTTATCAAGTAACATGGAGAAAGTATCATTGTATTGCAATAAAAATTTCCTTAAAAATATGATAGTTTAATCTTGTATGTTTTAGAAAAGTTGGAAGGCATAAAAGGTCTGACTTTTCAGGCCTTTTTTGGTTTTAGAAAAGAGTTTAATTTAAGAAACACGTCTATCTGCAGCATGGTCTTTATACTGGAAGAACAAATTCTTATTTTACTCTTTTCATGGCTATTTATACACATCACGGTGATTAATTTTGTTGTCAACTTGACAGGATCTAAAATCACCTAGGAGACAAACTTCAGGAAATATCTGTAATGTGGGTTCTGAATTTCATTGATTAATGGGGAAAGACTCCACCTGTGTATAGGCAACATCAGCATTCACCTCTATCTATTTGCTAACAATAGAGGGTGGGTTACTAGCTGTGTATTATTACTTCTCCTGTTCACTGTATCATGAACTGTAATCTCAAATAAGCCATTTATTTGTTAAGTAGTCTTTTTCAGATATTTTGGCATAAGAACAGGCAAAGGAAAAAAGATATTTCATGTGTAAGTTGTCATAATTATAGAGGTAGGATGTTAGAAAGAAACATGGTCCTTTGTCCTCATGTCCAATGATAGTGGCAAGCTGGATCCGTAGATAATGCCAATTTGGTCCCAACAAATATTCCTTGGCCCTAAGGTAAAAACTAACTTTAATCTATTTCTAGACAATATTTGATATTAAAAAATATATTGGACCCACAGATAAGTTTACACACATCTATTTCTTGCTCCTGGTTTTATCTTCTCTGTAAAGTATGTCATGGTCATGTCTGAATATATGTTTCCTCTTTATGTGGTAGAATCTTTAAATAGAAGAACCTAGCTTTATGATAACACATACTGCTCTTCTTTTTTTTTTTATCTTTATTAACTTGAGTACTTCTTATTTACCTTTCGATTGTTATTCCCCTTGCCGGTTTCTGGGTCCAAATCCCCCTAACCTCTCCCTTCCCCTTATATATGGGCTTCCCTCCCCATCCTCCCCCCTGTACCACCCTCCCCCCACAATCACGTTCACTAGGTGTTCTGTCCTGTCAGGACCAAGGGCTTCCCCTTCCACTGGTGCTCTTACAAGGCTATTCATTGCTACCTATGAGGTGGGAGCCCAGGGTCAATCCATGTATAGTCTTAGGGTAATGGTTTAGTCACTGGAAGCTCTGGTTGGTTGGCACTGTTGTTCATATGGGGTCACAAGTCCCTTCAATCTCTTCCAGTCCTTTCTCTGATTCCTTCAATGGGGATCCTTTTCTCAGTTCAGTGGTTTACTGCTGGCATTCACCTATGTATTTGCTGTATCTGGGTGTGTCTCTCAGGAGAGATCTACATCCACTTCCTGTCGGCCTGCATTTCTTTGCTTCATCCCTCTTGTCTAATTGTGTGGCTGTATATGTATGGGCCACATGTGGAGCAGGCTCTGAATAGGTGTTCCTTCTGCCTCTGTTCTAAACTTTGCCTCCTATTCCCTGCCAAGGGTATTCTTGTTCTCCTTTTAAAGAAGGAGTGAACACATACTGCTCTTATTTTGTGTGTCTGTATGTGTGTGTGTGTGTATGTGTGTGTGTGTATGTGTGTGTGTGTGTGTGTGATATACATGATAATGTCTGGGTATGTTTGCTGACAGAGGGCAGAGGAAGACATAATGCATCTTTCTCTACCACTCTTTCTTTTTCCCATGATACAGGGATACTCTCTCCCAACTTTTACAGACATATTAATAAATCTTTTTCCATAGCTACTCAATTTGAACACATTACTTGTACGGGAATTTCCCTTAATTAATTGATTGGCTAATAAAGATGAAAAGAAGCCAATCATTGAATGAGAAGGAGGAGGTGAGTCTTCCAGGTCCTAGAAAGGAAAAGGGGACTAAGGAAGAAGAAACAGGCTTTAAACAGGGAGGCAAGAGGGAGAGGAGGCAGGATATAGACTGGGAACTGTTAGCCCTGGTAGCAGCCTCCCCCACAAGAATATTTCTAACATAGAATAATTGGTGAGTTTAGAAGGATAGATTTCACACCTAGTGGTTGTGTCATCTGTTTATTTTAAACAAAGAGTACTGGTGTTTTCCATTCTAAGTGACCTAGATGAGCATGAGGGAAAGAACATAGCCAGGCGGCATACAGCTAGGGTTTTGAATGGAAAGACTGTACAAAAGTCCAAGCTCCAGAGGAGAGGAAACCACTGGAGACCCCAGGCTGGCAAGAATGTCCCCAGAACTGACTATGAGGTGGTGAACTGGCAAAAGAGTGGTCTTGGAGATCAAGAGAGTTAGAGCTGGCATTTGTGAGAGAGGTGTTGCCTAGGAAAAACACACAGTCATGGCTCTTAGACTCTGTACCAGGATAGGAGCAGACACCGCCAATGCCAATACATAGCTGACTTTAGCATGGGTTCATTTTTAAAGCTACATGGCTACAATAACTCATAACCTCCAAAGCAGGTGAATAGTCCAATGGACATAGTAAGGTTTTTCAAAATTTGACTTAACATGTGTACCTTGTTCCATCAGCTATACTATAAAGAGTGTGTAAAAAACAAATCTAGCTATAATCCCAGTAAGGAAAATATATATTATTTATTTGTTTTAATGAGCATTCATTTTTTTCTATGCCTTTTACATGTTTTCGTATGTCTTGAGAGAAATTCATATTAAAAAATGTTCATACCACAAATTTTGGTCTCAATTTCTCTTCTAGTTTTCTTTATGTGCTATGAAAAACATTAGAACTAAAAGCAACTTGGGAAAGAAAGAGTATATCTAGCTTACACATGTAAGTCAAACCCCATCATTTAGGGAAAGGTTGAAGTGGGTTCTTGAAACAGTAACAATGGAGGTAGGCTGCTTGGGGACTCAATCTGGTTTGCTCAGGCTCACACTTAACTAACATTATAATACATCATGAGGGAAACTTCAGAGGGATTGGTGCCACTAATAATAGACTAAGTCTTTCTAAATCAATTAGCAAAGCAGTCTCTTACAGACAGGATGTTGAAGACAGATTATTTCATTGAGATGTCTTTTTTGGATGAATCTAGGTCATGTCAAACTGACAAGGCTAGGGAGGTCATATACTTCCTCTATGTCCACAAATGTACACTCATCTGTTTTATAAATGGTAGGATTTTTCAGGAATACATGTTTAATGAATTTAGAAGAAAACTATTAATAACTTTATAGAACTATTACCCTACTAAAAAATCTCATCATTAGCAATTTTCTGAGGAACCAACACAAGACAAGGGATTTATGGCATTTGAACACACACACACACACACACACACACACACACACACACGATAAGAAAGAGACAAGGTTCTGATTTTTCTCTAAGAAGACACCACTGGATTATATACAGCTGATTATTATATTTTATAAGCACAGTGAAATGAATTGGTTTTCCTGAAACTCGTAAAGTTACAGTCTGAACTTACTTATCAAATAGTTTACATACATGCTAGTTGTGTATCTGTGAGAATTGGCTACTGAAAATGTCTAGGTTTCTTTTGGAGATCCTATCTGACAGCAGTATTGTTAGTGAGCTAATGATCATTAAGCCAATTTCAGAAACTAACCCAAATATTATAATATTTGAGATTTCAGAGTATTCAGGATATGTACCAGAGACAAAAATAAGTTTAATTTGTTTAATATTTGTATGAAACAAGTTTTAAAAAGTTTTATTTTTTTTTACATTTATGGATACATATATATGGATGTGGACAGATAAGAGCAGTTGCTGAAAAAGTTCAAAAATAGGCATTGGATTTTTCACAGTTGAAGTTACATACTGTTGCTATCCACTAAGTGTGTTTGCTACAAACTGAACTAGAGTCCAGTGAAAAGCTGCAAGCACTGTCCACTACCAAGTGATCTCTCCACTTCTTATATAGTATACGTTCAATTATGACCTGAGGCATTATTAAATATTTCACTGAAAATAGCATGAACATTTTTCTTACTAGAGGAATCTTTGCTTAAACTTGTTTTTGACAAAATGTGCAAGAAAAGGTATTCACATTTACACTGTCTCCAAAATAGCCGAAAAGAAACAACACAAGAAAGAGCTTAAACACCACGCATGTGCACACACACAAACACAGACCCACCCTGTTTCTCTCCCTTATACATTCAACCAATGTTGTGTTGAGACCATTGAGTGCAACCATTGATTGTAAAGTTTAAATTCACAGAGGATGGAAGGAAGATGGAGGAAGACAAAGATGATCCAGATTCTGTGTGGCATTAAATAGCTCAGAGGTAGCTATGAATATCTTATAAGGGATGGATAATTACAGGATAATTTGTCTTATCTAGTTCCAGAGGGAAAAGACTTCATCATGTCTAGGAAGTATCAAAGCAGGACGAAAAGCTGCAAGATCTCATCTTGTAACAGAAATCCAGAGTAGACAGAGAACCAGAAGTAAGCTGCCTCAGGCACCTGTCACCATAGCCAGAGCTGCTCTGACTGGCCTGTCTTCCCCTCCTCCATGAGTTTGGTGTCCTAACTGGCCACTACAAAAAAACCATGGATAAGTTGATTTAGTCGAATATGTTGTCACAGCAATGATAAGCATAACGAATACCATCATCTCCCTGAAATGAGAAGTGCTGGCCACCTCAACAGATTCCTGACTTTTCACAAAGCATTCATTCACAAGAAAGAAGTGAGTCTCTGGTATCATCAAAAGACCAAAGCTGTTAAAATTCACTATTTGTGCAGTTTCCAGGGATGACAAGTTCAGGTTGCAAAGAGAGCATCAAAGTTAGTTATTCAAAAGCTCTTAATGATGCACAAAGCCATTTTCACTACAAAGCCTTAATTAAAAGTCGCCCCTTAATTATTTATGTGCCACCCAGTGCATTCCAATGATTTCCCTAGAAGTGGCAGCTAACCTTCTGCAGAGTAGTGAGCATTGCATACAGTGACTCTGTGACATTCATTCAGACTACTCCCTGGTTCTTCCAATCTGCCTTCAACTGTAGAGAAAGGTGAGAGCTCATGAGGACTCTGATGAGATTAAGAGCTAGGAAAGTGCTGGTATTTGGGGATACTCATTTAAGGCCCAGAGAAATGTAAAACTCTAAGGTTTTTGTTTGTTTGTATTGTTTTGCTTTTGTTTTTTGATGTTTTAAAAACATCAGCTCACAGGTGAACAATCAGGCTGAGACCCGAACAGATTTTAAAGAACTAATAACAACCCTGATGAAAGAAAAGTGACAAGTTATCTAATGCAGCCTCCTGGTGAGCAGACTGACTCTGAGATTGCAGGAGCAACTGTCTGGCAAACTCCAGCCCTGGGCAGGTGAAGTAAGAACACTTTAGAGAGAAGGATCCCAATCTGGGCCATCTCCATAGCCCCCAAAGCAAAGAGCAAGGATTCGTGGGATTCTTACATTCCTAGCTCTTGGAGGGTGGAAGCAGGAGAAGCAAAGTGCTCAAGGTCATCTTTGGCTACATCAGTGTGTTGAGGCCAGGCTGAGCTTGTAACACCTTATCTCAGAAAGCAAACACGCAAAGGAAAATCCCAGAAAACAAACAAATGAGCCGCATAGGCACTCACAACTCCTCCAGCATCCTGATAGAATGGGAGAAATGTCTTTCCTCTTGGACATCTATGGCAGGAAAGCTACAGACCGTGAACTTTCACATTTTGATGAGCAGAGGGAAAAATTGAGGATGTATCCTGGTGTCCACGAATCAGGTCAGCCAACATCTGTACAGCGGCTGGTGGGAGGTGTTGGAAGAAGGCATTGTGGGAAGCTCTGTGACCAGTGAGACTCAGGTAGGAAAACATCCAGTCTGTTAAACTGAATTTTGGATTCACAAATACAGAGTCAAAAAACAAAGAAAGAAAGAAAAGGAAAGGAAAAAAGAAAAAAATAGGTCAGGTTCAGGGCTTTTGGTCTTTCAGTGACTTGAGTACGGTCCTTAATCCCTTTGGAGTTGAGTTGTGTTCAGGGTTTGAGATATGGATTTATTTTCATTTCTCTGTATGCTGCTATTCACACCATCTGTCTGCCAAGAAGCTGACTTTTTCCCCAGTGTGTAATTTTGTTTGCTTTGTGAAAAACAAGTTGTTTTTACCTGTATGGAATTACATCTGGAGCTGAGTCTTCAATTCTATACATTGATCAATGTGTCTATTACGTCAATAAAATGCTTTATTTTATTACTGTAAGCTTTTTAATACAACTTGAAATCTGGGGAAAAAAGTTTAAATCCACTGTAATGACATGTATTCTGTGTTTTTCTTCAGTTTACCATACAATGTTATCCCTTCAACCATTTCCATGGACATACATATCAATAATTTATCAATTAAATTCAAATACATTCATTTAGTCAATTTCAGGTTAGTCTACCAAATCAACTGCAAGACCTCAACTCAAATATGAGGCATGATTCTACTACAAAAATCATAACTTTTGACAACCTATGGTATCTATAATTTATTATTTGAGTATGTGCTTAGACAATATCCCCTGTAAACTTAGCTTGGCTTAAAACTCATGAACAATATAAGGTAGCAGTTAGATCCAGTTCTTCCACACAGCTCCATGCTCTGAGAACTAAGACTCAGACTCAAGATATATTTACAAATACCTTGACTATATAGTGAGGCTCTTCTCTAACTAGATCACAATTTAGAATAACTGACTTATTTTAACCTGTAACATGGACTGTAACATGCCCACTTAACCATGTTCAGGTACTATGTGTCACTCTCCTCACGTCTTCCAAGGTGAATCTCCTGTCGCATTCTATTTCAGAATTATGATTTCTCCCAGATTTCCCACTTCTCACTTACCACCTAAATAATAAGCCATCAGATTTATTATTAACAAGTGCCATAGTCATATCGATATTAGATATTCTTTCAATAATCCCCCTTTGAAGTACAATAAATGTCTCTTTTTCAAATATAAATTGAATAAAATTATAAAAATTATAATAGTTATAAGGTCTGATATATATTTACAATGTCAAGTCCATAGTATGTGGTAATTAAGAAAAATATCCTATTGTCTATCCTATCCTGGTGAGTTCAGAGTTCTGGATCTAAATCCCATTTTGTCCTAACTTGCATTAACAACCTAACACCATCTTTTTAGGTCTAATAAATCTTCTTAAATATAACAATTTAACCTTTTATTGAGACTATGATTTTCTTGTATTCAACCCCAAAAGACAACTAAGAAGAAATATTTCCTGATTAAGTAGGAAGTGCAGACAAACACTTTCAAAGTTTTAAAAATGGCAGACAGTTGGCTGTCGAGAACACTTCAAAGTATTCTAAGACATTGGAGCACTGTCTTCAGCCCTCTTGTTCAAAGTATCTGACAAACCTTATGTGAAGCAGGAATTACCAAGGATTTGCTTACCCTGTATTGGCAAAGCTTGGCAATCAAGTTCCATGCATTCGTTTTCATTTTGATTTCTTTTCTTTTCTGGGTGGCATTCTGTCTGCCCATTAAGTTAGGGCACTTTCTTTGCCCAGGGGCTAGCATGCCACAAATGCAGACAACTATAAATGGAGTTTCTTTGGAGCTCATCATCTTCTTCTTCTAAGTTCAATGAGGTACAGCTGCGATCTGATATGTTTTGAAAGACCCTCAGACCGAGGAGACTCTCACTCCAAGCCTGAGGACACCCACCACCCCACAAACATGCGGGACTCAGTCTTGATGGAAAAACAAGAGGTTTACTTTGGGATACCAATGCACTGGGGCTTGACAAGGTTCTCACGCAGGAGGAATGTAAAGAGCCCAGACCAGTAGAAATATACAGCTTATACAATCATTTAAGGTTACACAGATTCATTAGCTCAGCTATTTTGGTGCCAAGGATATCAGACTAGGCAGATGTTCTTGTTCTGGAGTTTCTGAGAAAAGGATGCAACCATATCAATACAGCCATTTCAGTACCAAGGATGTCTGACTTGATATATGTTTGTCCATCCTGGGGTTCCCAGGACAAAGACCAAGGATATCTGACTTGGCAGATGTTTCTCTCCTGGTGTTCCCAGGACAAGGCTATACCTATGTCAGCACAGCTATGTCAGTACCAAGGACATCTACTGAATATATGTTTTTCATCCTGCAGCACAATCTATAATGGCCAGTCAGCTTCCCGGAGATGTTTCTTGCCTTGTAATTGCCCTGCAGTAAATATGATCTATACCATCTGTTTTATGATTGGGTACCTTCCAAGAGAGTGGGTGGGAATGTGCTTTCTGTACTTTCTGGTCTATTGTCTAACGTCTAGGTTCTAAGCAAGGTACAGCTTTAAAGATTCTCATTCTTAACAAATGGCAGAACTTGATCCATTCTTATCACCCTGTACAAAGCTTAAGTCTAATGGATCAAGGACCTCCACATCAAACCAGATACACGCAAAGTAATAGAAGAAAAAGTGGGGAAGAATCTTGAACACATGGGCACTGGAGAAAATTTCCTGAATAAAACACCAATGGCTTGTGCTCTAAGATCAAGAATCGACAAATGGGATCTCATAAAACTACAAGGCTTCTGTAAGGCAAAGGACAGTGTTGTAAGGACAAAAAAATCAACCAACAGATGGGGAAAAGATCTTTACCAATTCTACAACCGGTAGAGGGCTTATGTCCAAAACATACAAAGAACTCAAGAAGTTAGACTGCAGGGAGACAAATAACCCTATTAAAAAATGGGGTTCAGAGCTAAACAAAGAATTCACAGCTGAGGAATGCCGAATGACTGAGAAACACCTAAATAAATGTTCAACATCTTTAGTCATGAGGGAAATGCAAATCAAAACAACCCTGAGATTTCACCTCACACCAGTGAGAATGGTGAAGATCAAAAACTCAAGTGACAGCAGATGCTGGCGAGGATGTGGAGAAAGAGGAACACTCCTCCACTGTTGGTGGGATTGCAGACTGGTACAACCATTTTGGAGATCAGTCTGGAGGTTCCTCAGAAAATTGGAAACTACCTGAAGACCCAACTATACCTCTCTTGGGCATGTACCCAAAAGATGCCCCAACATATAACAAAGACATGTACTCCACTATGTTCATAGCAGCCTTATTTATTATAGCCAGAAGCTGGAAAGAACCCAGAAGCCGTTCAACAGAGGAATGGATATAGAAAATGTGGAATATCTACACAATGGAATACTACTCAGCTATCAAAAACAATGACTTTATGAAATTCATAGGCAAATGATGGAACTGGAAAAGATCATCCTGAGTGAGGTAACCCACTCACAGAAAAACACACATGGTATGTACTGATTGATAAGTGGCTATTAGCCCAAATGCTCGAATTACCCTAGATGCACAGAAGACATGAAACTCAAGAAGGATGGCCAAAATGCGAATACTTCATTCCTTAAAAGGGGAACAAGAATACCCTTGGCAGGCAAAGTTTAGAATAGAGACTGAAGGAACACCCATTCTGAGCCTGCCCTACATGTTGCCCATACATATATAACCACCAAACTTGATAAGATGGATGAGGCAAAGAAGTGCAGGCTGACAAGAACCAGACGTAGGTCTCTCCTGAGAGACACAGCCATAGTATGGCAAATACATAGGCGAATGTCAGCAGCAAACCACTGAACTGAGAATGGGACCCCCATTGAAGGAATCAGAGAAAGGACTGGAAGAGCTTGAAGGGGCTCGTGAGCCCATATGAACAACAATGCCAACCAACCAGCTTCCAGGGACTAAGCCACTACCAAGGACTATACATGAACTGAACCTGGCCTCCAACCACATAGGTAGCAATGAATAGACTTGTAAGAGCACCAGTGGAAGGGGAAGCCCTTGGTCCTGCCAAGACTGAAACCACAGTTAAAGTGATTGTTGGGATGGGGGGTTGTAATGGGTGGGAGATGGGGAGGGGAACACCCATATAGAAGGGAATTAGGAGGAGTTGGGGGATGTTGGCCCAGAAACCAGGAAAGGGAATGACAATTGAAATGTAAATAAGAAATACCCAAGTTAATAAAGATGGAGAGAAAAAAAAAAGAAATGGCTACACTATTATCAAACAGGTATCTTTCAGTTTCAATATCAACAAAGTTCTTAAATTAATAAAATTATGTTTAAATGACATATTCTCTGAGTGTTTGGTACTTTTGAAGGACTTGTATTTATAGCCTATTTCAACAAGGAAACATTGTTAGGCCTTTTTATAAAGGCTTAACCTGTAGGAATGTAAACTTTATCTGGAATAGGCTTCATGCCATAATGCCCATGAAATTGTATTTTAATGAACCTACATTGCTAAGCATCATCAGTTTTAATCTGTAAAGGTATATCTAAGATAGCCTTCATTTCTAATAAATGTGTAATCTCAGCATTATCCTCCTCAGAACTCAAGGCAGAAAGCCATTGTAACATTTACCAATGTTACACTGTATCAAATTTTCTAAATAAAATTAAAACACAACCTATTGTATGGCATTGCTTTTATTTAGGATTAATAAGCAGAATCTGTATTCTTAATTCAATATATTATATGCCTATGAGCTGCCATCCTAATTTCTCAAGCTCATGTGGAACCATTCTAACCGGAACTACATTTTTTGATTTTACTATAGTAAATTACAGATTGTATTCT
This sequence comes from Rattus norvegicus, assembly GCF_021556685.1. Classification (NCBI taxonomy): domain Eukaryota; kingdom Metazoa; phylum Chordata; class Mammalia; order Rodentia; family Muridae; genus Rattus; species Rattus norvegicus. The sequence goes on along the minus strand of NC_141535.1, from coordinate 4,675,777 downwards.
TCTGAGGGTTTCCTGTTTTGATTTAAAGATGCTTTCAACCTCTGTTTTATGATCTTTAATCTAGTATTTAATTTCTCAATCTCCCAAATCTTCCTTATTCTGATTTCTCCCAAAGAGGACATAGAGAACTATAATGATTGAAATATAGCCATTTACATGCTTATAAACAAAGCAGGATCGTATGAAATCCAGATACCCTGTGTCATTGCGCTTTCCCTCATCCCAAATATAGAAAACATTTTTTGTTTTTAATCTCAAAACATATCTCAAAGGACTTTGTTTTACCAATTTTAAGTTTAATGCCCCACAAGTTTAGCTGCCTATGGGTTTTATTTTGTGTATTGTGTTGTTTTTATCCCAGTACTAGTTTGGTAATGGCAGACCTGGCCAAGCCTTTTCAATGCTCTAAGTTTCTGATCTGCCTAGGCTTCATGGCTACAGGACAAACTCTCTTCAGCACGTTTTCAAACTTGCTGGGAGAAGTTGTAGCTATTGTGCCCTCAGGCTTTGGCCACTTTTACTTCTTTTTTAAATAGAATAGGCTTCTTTTCCAGTTAACCTGACACCTGCCCCAAACTCATCCTACCCCCTGCCTTAAGCTTGGGTTTTAATTGCTGTAAATTGAGTGTCATTATATAGTAATCAAGATGGGCTTCCTTTTGTCTGCCCTTTTCAAAAGCAGAGGCATTGTTCTGGCTCCACACAGGGGGTCTTGGGGTGGAGGAAGAGAATACTAACTGATTTGACTCTGTTCAGGGACAGGAGAGTACAGGATTTGATGAGCAGAGATGGGGGCAGGTGTCCTGTGTTTCTTTAATAGACAAGATGGAAACTAGTGTTCAAAGCCCACATTAAATCAGACACCATCGTACTCATGCCTATAACAATAATGCTAAGATAAATAGGAGGTAGAGAGAAGAGAATCTAATTTCAAGTTTACTGGTTAGCTGGCCTGTAGTATATCTCCCTCAAATACCAAAGAAATCTGTGTCCACATCTGAGGTCATTCTGTTATCTCAAAACATACACTTGCATGCATGTGAAAGAATAAAAAATGCAGCCAAAAAGTCAGAAGCTTAAAAATGCTACCTCACCCCTAAGGAGCCAAATTCCAGCTCTCTGCCTGTAAGTAAAAGGTCACATTTCTTGAGCCTGCTCTCCCAGGATCCAGATAAAATGGCTTAAGGCCCTTAGATAGGTGATCCTATCTAAGAGAAGAGGAGGCTTCTTCCAGGAACTAGCTGACCATAAAGATAGATTACAATCTCAAAAGCAATCTTGAGAGACCAGAAGCTTCTCCTCATGATTTTTCACTGGTATTCTCCACATTTTCCAATGACACCATCCCTGCCCCCTTGGGTTGTGACTTCTTCCTCCAAATAACCCTTCTCCCAGCTACTGGGGGTCGAACTCCTGTGCCCCTGCGTGGTATATGAGTCCAGACCACAGTGCACTGGTTCCTTTTGATAAGCACATGTGATTAAAGCAAAGACAGTCTTGTGTGAGTTCTTGGGGGGTCGTGTCATCCTGAGACTTGAGTGAGGTTCTCCCATACAACAGAAACACACACACACATACACACACACACACACACACACACACACACACACACACACACACACGAATACTTTTAAGAAGAAAGAAAAGGGCAAATCTAATAAAATAAGAAAATACAGTAAAACTAGAAATGGATGAAAAGAAATTAGCTATTGTTGGTGAGCATCTTGATGGGTATGAATGAGTTAGGTAACTGATGCCTATACACTGTTCCATTGATGTTTGTGCCACCAGAGAAAAGAAAATGAATCCTACAACATTTAAGAACTTGTATTTGAATATAAAAATTTATTGCAGGAGATGGAATAGTCATAACATTCTTTTGTAAATGTTTTGAACTACTTCATTACGACAAATTAGATAGATAAGAGCTTAGAAATGGGATTAACACAAAATCAATTCCTTGTTAATATAAACGAAGAAATTTTGTTTGATTTAACTTCTAGTGAATGTAGGCTCTTATTACTGTTACATTTCAAAAAATCTAAGGCTCCAGGTGAAATTCAAAGTGTTCATATACTTTAAAAACTTCTAAAATTATTTTAATTATTTAAACCTTGACATTTTAAGATGGCCTTCTCTTTCTAACCTTAACTTTGTGAGACTTAAAATTCTGAAAACTAATTCATATGAGGTGTTGTTTATACAATTTACCAGATCAGGCATGTTGATTGATTTTAAATTTCAAATGTGGCAATCATGAACACTGGACTGAGAGAATGGGTTTTTAAACAAACAAATCATGTGGTACTAGCTTAACTGAGTTGCAGAGTCAGCTCTGACAGAGACAATCTAATTGTCAGCCACTGAATATGAAAGACCCCCAGAGTGGGGAGACCCTCACTCAAGTAAGGAGACCCTTACTAGGTCAGGATCTAAGGGCCTTATCTTTCAGCCATTTTATCTAGGTTCTGGGAGAGCAGGCTCAAGAAATGTGACCTTCTACTTATTACAGGTGGAGAGCAGGATCTGGAATTTGAGGTATTTAGGGATTTTTAGGGGTGAGATAGCATTTCTAAACTTCTGACTTTTTGGCTGTATTTTTTATTCTTTCAGTAAAGAGAAAGTCTTATTTGATTTTGTCACTGGCAAGCCTCCTTCCAATTACAGAGACTGGGCTGACATAGTTCCAGAATCAAAGAGGATTAAAGGGAGATATTGTTAGGCAGATTTTGACTCTGAACTCACCTCAGCCTCTTTCTAGCCCTGTGACTAAAGTGTTTGCAAGCTTCTTCACAACATGACTACCAGAGCATAATCACAGAGAAGGAACTTCCATGAATCTCAAATTTTCATTTTGACTGCTTATTATGTGTGTGGAATGGGCACATAAAAGAGAAAGATGTCTGATGCTCCTGGTGTTAGCATTTCTGCAGAAATGACCAGCATATTGGGTTAACCATTCAAAATGACAAGAACTTGACTGACATGTCAGACCCTTTTTAATGCAGGGTTAGGGAATTTTCCATAAGGGTTAGATAACTTCTAATATATTTGGTAAGGACAAAGTAGTCACACTAGTACAATGTTGAGTGGCTGCTATGTTAGTTTCATTTTATTTGATGAGACCTTGAAGAATTTTAGAAACCAGCTAAGGTTTTGCCTTGTTATCTCTTCTAGCTAGGTGTCGCAGGAGCTGACACAGCTCCAGAGTTACGCTGCCTAAGTCAGGGCTGTCACAGACTAAAGACCTATTGTCAGTGTCCCTCTCTAAGGAACCCAGTATACTTTTTGGGGAATTGAACATGTTTATTCCCTAGGTTTTTAGTCTTCTCACTATCACCTTCTTCATGTAGTACCAAAAATGGTGCTGAACTTTTTAATTAAGTTAACTTATATTAATAATTCATAAATGTAAAGAAGTTCTCCACCAGGCATTTGGAATAAAGTTTTAAGTAAAAATGACAAATGCAGAGTTAAAAATAAAAGACTTATTTTTATTTTTTGTGTGTGACTGCTTGTACATATGTGTATTTGAGTCTGCTAAATGAGTACAGATGTCTCCAGAGGCTAAAGAAGTGGAATGATTCCTGCAGCAGTGCTCTTAACTGCTGAGTCATCCTTTGAGTTGACAAATATAGGCATTTAATGAACATATAAACAAAACCAAAAAACAAACTGGCAACTCCTTCTTGCAAATTTTAAAAGTATAATTAGATCTTTATCAAGGAATCTCTCTGTTTTAATTTTTAAAATAAAAGTGTGAAATTGAATGGAGCCCCTGTCAGCTGTAAAGCAAGCACAGGGGAGTGAACAGCTCCACTTCTCTGCAAATACCCTACACACTATCATCTTCCAAGTTCAGGCTAATTGTTGAGGGCATGGGGATGGCAACAGAGTGTTTCTTCTAATCCTGTCAGCTCCTTGAATTCCCACTGAGCTCTAGCACAGGCAGAGGACAGTCTGCCCCTGTGCCTTGAATTTCTACCTGTATTACCTACACTATTGCATTTTGTGTTTTGCTTTTCTAAGGAATTCCTTTAAGACAATATTTTTTTCTTTTCCCTTTTAAATTAATTTCCCATGGCCTTATTTGATACTTTATATACTAATGCATAATTTTCTTTTAAAATCATTGCTCTCCATCGTGCTATCTCCACTCCTGCCCTTAAGTTTGTTTAAACACATTTTTTTCAGAACTGGTGATGTGTCTCAGCACTAAAAAGCACTTGTGTTAAAAAAGCCCAGAGTTAGATCACCAGCTATCGTGGTTCCTAGCTGTACACAGCCCACTTCCCCCAAAATCTGAGGCCTGTTTTAGATCTGTGAGCACCTGAAAAAAAAATGTACAGAAGAAAAACTTAAAAAAGAATTTTAAAAACCTTGTTAAAAAATCTTTGTTAAAACTTTATTTTAAACGGAGCAAATTCAAATATTTTATTACAAAAACAAAAGTATAGGTGAAATAGCACAAATTCTTTCATTGGGTATATTATTAGGTCTCTCTGAGCTTTCAAATAACTTATTTGTGAAAAAATTGTACAGAATTTTCATTATATTATCAAATTATGATAAATGGATATGTCTTGACTCTGTAGATTTATAGCAAGTTTTTATTAAAATGTTAAATATAATGGAAAGACTACACATGGACTGACCAAGGGTCCAACTGCATATGTAGTAGAGAATAGACTTGTTGGGGCACCAGGGGATCGGGAAGACATTGATCCTACCAAGGTTGGACCCCATCGTAGGGGAATATGGGGGGGCAATAAGGGAGATGTATAGGGGAATAGCTGTACGGGGGAGGGGGAACGGAGGGAATGAGGGCTTATGGACAGGAAACGGGAAGGGGAATAAGGTTTGAAATTTAAGTGAAGAAATATAACTAATAAAAAATTTAAAAGATGTTGAATATATATTCTGGTGTGATTAAAATGTATACTTACAAGACGCAATGGCAATAACTATGTAAAGACGCTCCCAGGAGCAGAGGAATGCAAACATCCCTACAGAAAAGGAAACGTGCATATGCACACTCCAGAGTATGTTCCGAGGTATAATAGAAGGTTTGGGGGATGTAATAGTAGTAGTTTCTCCAGGAGACTTCAAACTCAGCCTCTCTTATTTCTATTTGATTTATATAATTAAAGTATTAAACACCGCTTCCAGTTTCTGCATGCCACCAGAGATGACTCTGTCCCACAGTTATCTGTACCCAGATTCCATAGGGGAGAGAGCTGGACTCTCAGAAAGGCAGACAGTCCTGAGAGGTCAGGGGAGACCACCACTTCTGCTCATAATGTGGACAAGAGGAACCTGTCTAGAGCCCTCTAGACACAGGAAGCTAGGAGCAGCCAGGGACAGGATCCTTCCTGGCTTTGCCTGCACCTAGAGCTGAAAGCCAGTCACCAAGCATGCTAACACACTTGAGAGCAAAGGTAAGAACACCACTTCTGCTCCAAGAGACATGCCTGGAAGCCTCAGGACAAAGGAATCGAGGAAGAATCTGGGAAAGGATCTTCCAGTTTCTGCCTGAACTCAGACCTGACCAGGACCTATGGTTCTCTTCTCTGTACCCAGATCCCACTGGGAGAAAATAGGTCTGTGTGGGACACACAGGCTTATAGGAGGGTCAAGCCACTGTCAGAGATAGCAAGGCCAGCTGAAACCAGAGACAACCTGATGGTGAGAGGCAAAAGCAGAAACCTAAGCAACAGAAACCAGATGATACTGGGTAGATGTCATATAGACCTTCAGAGATCACAAATGCCAGCGCACGCTGCTATATCCAGTAAAACTCTCAATTAACATAAATGGAGAAACCAAGATATTCTATGACAAAGCCAAATTTATACAATATATTCCCCAAATCCAGCCCTATGAAGGATAATAGATGAAATACTCCAACACAAGAAGAGAAACTGCATCCTAAAAAAATGCAAGAAAGTAATGTTCTTGTTATAAACCTGAAAGAATAGAGCCAAACAAATGTGATTACTCCTCTAACAACAAAAATAACTAAGCCACTACCCAAAGACTATACCTTGACTGACCCTTGGCTTCATCCTCATAGGTAGCAATGAATAGCCTAGTAAGAGCACCAGTGGAAGGGGAAGCCCTTGTTCCTGCCAAGACTGATCCCCCAGTTAAGGTGATTGTTAGAGGGAGGGTGGTACTCGGGGGCGGATGGGGGGGGACACCCATATAGAAGGGGAGAGGTGGGATTAGGGAGATGTTGGCCCGGAAATGGGGAAGGGGAATAGCAATCAAAATGTAAATAAGAAATACTCAAGTTAATAAAGATGGAAGAAAAAAAAAGAAACCCAGTAAAATAATGTCCTGTTTTATTTTTAAGATGGGTTGGCTATTAAAAAGGTTTTGTCATTTTTTATTAAAAAAAATAAGGGCTGGAGAGATGGCTTAGTGGTTAAGAGCACTGACTGCTCTTCCAGAGGTCCTGAGATCAATTCCCAGCAATCACATGGTGGCTCACAGCCATCTGTAATGGGATTTGATTCCCTCTTCTGGTATGTCTGAAGACAGCAGCAGAGTACTTATAAAATAAACAAATAAATCTTTAAAAAAATAAAAATAAACCTTGATGCCAGTCTTAAAAAAAATAGAATTCCTCAGTTTCTGGTGAAGCAGAACAGCAAATTCATCACACATCTCTGTGGAAAGAAAACTTTAGGCAAACATACACTTCTGTTCAGTTGGGGAAAGATTTCTCCATAAATCAGTCATGCTAACATTCTCTTTATTCATGAGAATTAATGATTTGAAAAAATGGATCTTTTCATGTTCATGATATATTTAGAAATATTTTCTCTAATGGTGTAAATCTGCACTAGTTTCTCTACTGATTCTCAGGTTTGCACAGACGGCACTTTAGTGAAGAACAAATGTCACCTGTACCATAGCTACAGAAAGGAAGGATCATGGCAGCAATGGGAAGGGCATCCATTTGGATAACTGAATTCTACCACATTGATATACTAATTTAAACCAAGACCGAAGATATATATAAGTCAAATCATCTAATAAAAAATTCTTGAGGCAGTGTCTCATCTTCCACATAGAACTAACCAAATATGCTTGAGTGACCACTGAGACATAGATCACAGATTTCTTCCCCTCTGAGCTTGCAAGAATGTATCACCACATCTGTATTTAGTTTTGTACTTTTAAAAAATTTTGTAATTATATTTAAGTACAGAAAACTTAAGTGTACATTTAACCCAGTTTAGTGTTGAGTTCCTTAGCCTTTGCCTTTTCCAATTTGGCAATGCGAGTCACAGACTTAGGACCCAGGACGTTGCCTCCCCAGTGGCGGCGGATCTTGTCATATCTGTCATTATAATTGGTCCTAATAGCTTCCACCAGCTTAGCCAGAGCACCCTTGTCTTCCGAGTTAACCTGTGTGAAGACAACAGTGGTGCATGTCTTCCTGTGGACCAGGCGCCCCAGACTGGCTTTTCCTTTGATGATGCAGTAGGGCACCCCCATCTTTCAAAAAAGGGCCGGCAAGAAAACCACCAGCTCAATGGGGTCTACATCATGGCAATCACCACCAGCTGAGCCTTCTTGTTCTCCACCAAGGTGGTGACTGTATTGACCCCTGCTCCTAGGACAAGTGGTCTCTTAGTTGAGATGTCCCCTTTACCAGCAGCTTTCTTCTCAGCATGGGCCAGCAGCCTTTGCTTCTTCTCCTGTTTTGTCTCTGGCCTGTACTTGTGGGCAAGCTTAAGCAGCTGAGTCACTGTTTGCCTGTCCAGGGCCTGGGTGAACTGGTTGATGGCAGGAGATATTTTGAGCTGCTGATAGAGGATGCCTCTTGCTGTAGCCTGAGGTAGCAGGGCCACTGACTAAGCATGTGAGATCTCTTTAGGGCTGGATGTCCTGTGCAATGCCGAAGTTCTTAGGCCTTTTCTCAAACAAAGGATTGACCAAGTTTTTGGCCTCCTGTTTCTTGACCACGGTGAGGGCTGGGGCCATCTTCTTCCCCTTGGCCTTCTTTCCTTTGGGCATCTTGCTTGGCTGGAGGAGAGAGCAATTTTGTACTTTCATAATTTAATTAATATATATGTGAGATGGTGCTATCTGAGACTAGAAGAGAATATCCAATTTCCCTGGGAATGTAGTTATAGTCATTTGTGAGACAGCTGACCTGGAAGCAAGTGAGATCTCTAGGACAGCTCAAAAAAACCTAATTGTGGGGGATGGGGGAGAGTCCGCTCTCCATAAGTTTTTAACATGTTTTCTTGTAGCATCAAACTTAAGTTCTCAGTCTAGACAGATATTCACTTTACCAAATAATCTACTACCTCTTATATAGAATATAAGATATGAATAGAACACTATCAAGCTTAAGATAGTTACCACGAGTTACAGATTTCTTCACAACCACTTAGACATAGTAGGGATTGGCATGCTTATAGCTGTTCATGAACTTGAATTTTCTAGAGATAGTACTCATTAAAAAAATAACATTTGTGTTAAAATATTCTACAAACTTTAGCTTGTATAAATTAAAATTTAAGTAATACTTATATTTGTTTATTTGTATGTGTGTGGATACACTTGAACCAAACCATGTTTGTTGGAGGTCAGAGGACAACTTGTACTCAGTTCTACTATTCCTCCATGTTGTTCATGGGGATAAACCATGGGCACTATCAGGTCTGCAGGCTTGACAGAAGCACTGAGCAAACTCTACTGCACTATGAATACATTTTTTAATTAGATTTTTTGTTAAAGTTTGCATGCATGTGTTTGTGTCAGTGTCTCTGTGCCTGTATGAGTTCATCACACATATCCTGGAACCCAAGAAGAGGCATAACATCCTTTGTACCTGAAACAGGCAGTTGTAATCAGCCTGATATATGTGCTCTGAACCAACTGCAGTTCTCTGCAATAGCAGTAAGTACTCATAGATGCTGATCCAATTATCTACAACCTTATAAACATATTTGATAAGTATTCTGAAAAGGCAATCATGAATACACAGATGTGTGTGTGTGTGTGTGTGTGTGTGTGTGTATGTGTGTGTGTGTGCATGTTCCACTGAAAATTTCGAATGAGGTTTTCATTCCTCATTTTATTTAGAAATAAAAAATTCTGCTAAGAAAATCATTAGCTCAAAAGACAATGAAAGTAACATAAATTATTTAGCTCTGTCAAGTATGAAAATCATTTTAACTCAACTGAGCAATTCTGTGCTCACTATACACTAGTTGTCTCAGAGGGCTGGAAAAATTCTGTTACATTCATTTTGTACATAAAAGTCCTTGTCTATGGAAACTATTTTCTGACTTTTAAATCAAACATTGAATTTCTGAAAATAATTCTTACTACCAAAATTCTGGCTTTAGCAGAGCAAAGTTTACAACTAGTCAAAGTGGATTATATTACACTGCAGTGTGAATGAAAAACTCAGCAGGAGAAAGAGATTCTTTTTTGTTTCAAAACTGTTGATCCTGGCTGTAGTGTCACTGGGAAATTTCACTATATCTGTGTATCACACTGCATAGTAGGGTGAGATCATATTATCGAAATGGATATTATGTAATTGTTTTTAGCAGACATTTGCTTATTTCTTTTTCTTTTTTTTTGGTTCTTTTTTTCGGAGCTGGGGACCGAACCCAGGGCCTTGAGCTTCCTAGGCAAGTGCTCTACCCAGTGGTAAATCCCCAACCCCGCTTATTTCTTGTAGTTTAAATATTATGTGGGGGTTTCTATACCACCTTAGATCATTTAGTTCCCAAATAAAAGACACAAAACCTTCATATTTATTGTAAGACTTAGTAGCATTAAAGCTGGGTAGATATCAGCTCTCTATTATGTCTACTACCCTCTCAATAACTCTGAGATATAACTTTCCATGATTCAGGTAGGCTACTCTTACTCCAAATGGCCAACCCTCATGCCCATGTTCTCATGAACCATCTACTTCATGGCATCTCCTTCTTTCTTCTTCTCTCTGATCTCCTCCTCATGGTCTCTGCATCAGACTTCAAGCCCAGGAACTGCAGCTCTGCCTGCCTCTCTTCAGCTCAGCTACAGACTGTAGGCATCTTTATTCATACAATAGTTTTAAGCTAAGGAGGCACGTTATATTACCATCAGTTGGTGCATGTGAGGATCTCCACATCCCTGGGAACAAACAGATTTTGTGGTAGTATTTAACATCATACATAGCAACAGAACACACATCAACAATTAGCAGTTTGCCACTGTCACTATTTTTTCATTATTTATGTTTCATTCTTCTTCATTTGGTGGTGTGTGTATAAGAATTTAGTGATTCAGACTTTATCTAGTTTCTGGTGAGAAATCAGGAAGGCCGAATAGTTAATTGAAATTGTCATTGAGAACAGTATACCATAGAGGTAAGATGTTTGCCACCAAACCTGGCAGTTTTATTGATTCCTAGTTCTTCTATGGTGGAAGGGAAGCGCTAACACCACAAACTATATTCTGTCTTGTATATAAGATCAATATACATATACCAACACTTTCCTAGGCATACAAAAATAAGAATAATGTTAAAAAAGTAAGATTGACATAAAAATGTAAGCAAACCAGAATATAAGGTCAAAATATGAGCAAGGTGCAGATTCAATGCTGCCATCTTAAAATTTTCTCATAATGAACTTAGCTGAGCTAGTTAAACTGTGTAACCTTAAACGATTATATAAGCTGTATATTTCTGCTGGTCTGGACTCTTCACATTCCTCCTGCGTGAGGATTGTGTCAAGCCCCAGTGCATTGGTATCCCAACGTAAACCTCTTGTTTTTCTTTTTTTTTTCCAATTTATTTCATCTTTTTATATATATATATTTTTTATTAACTTGAGTATTTCTTATATACATTTCAAGTGTTATTCCCTTTCCCGGTATCCGGGAAAACATCCCCCTCCCCCCTCCCCTTCCTTATGGGTGTTCCCCTCCCAACCCTCCCCCCATTGCCGCCCTCCCCCCACCAGTCTAGTTCACTGGGGGTTCAGTCTTAGCAGGACCCAGGGCTTCCCCTTCCACTGGTGCTCTTACTAGGATATGCATTGCTACCTATGAGGTCAGAGTCCAGGGTCAGTCCATGTATAGTCTTTGGGTAGGGGCTTAATCCCTCGAAGCTCTGGTTGGTTGGCATTGTTGTACATATGGAGTCTCGAGCCCCTTCAAGCTCTTCCAGTTCTTTCTCTGATTCCTACAACGGGGGTCCTATTCTCAGTTCAGTGGTTTGCTGCTGGCATTCGCCTCTGTATTTGCTGTATTCTGGCTGTGTCTCTCAGGAGCGATCTACATCCGGCTCCTGTCGGTCTGCACTTCTTTGCTTCATCCATCTTGTCTATTTGGGTGGCTATATATGTATGGGCCACATGTGGGGCAGACTCTGAATGGGTGTTCCTTCAGTCTCTGTTTTAATCTTTGCCTCTCTCTTCCCTGCCAAGGGTATTCTTGTTCCCCTTTAGGAGAAGGAGTGAAGCATTCACATTTTGATCATCCGTCTTGAGTTATATTTGCTCTAGGCATCTAGGGTAATTCAAGCATTTGGGCTAATAGCCACTTATCAATGAGTGCATACCATGTATGTCTTTCTGTGATTGGGTTAGCTCACTCAGGATGATGTTTTCCAGTTCCAACCATTTGCCTACGAATTTCATAAAGTCATTGTTTTTGATAGCTGAATAATATTCCATTGTGTAGATGTACCACATTTTCTGTATCCATTCCTCTGTTGAAGGGCATCTGGGTTCTTTCCAGCTTCTGGCTATTATAAATAAGGCTGCAATGAACATAGTGGAGCACATGTCTTTTATATGTTGGGGCATCTTTGGGTATATGCCCAAGAGAGGTATAGCTGGATCCTCAGGCAGTTCAATGTCCAATTTTCTGAGGATTCTCCAGACTGATTTCCAGAATGGTTGTACCAGTTTGCAATCCCACCAACAATGGAGGAGTGTTCCTCTTCCTCCACATCCTCGCCAGCATCTGTTGTCCCCTGAGTTTTTGATCTTAGCCATTCTCACTGGTGTGAGGTGAAATCTCAGGGTTGTTTTGATTTGCATTTCCCTTATGACTAAAGATGTTGAACATTTCTTTAGGTGTTTCTCAGCCATTCGGCATTCCTCAGCTGTGAATTATTTGTTTAGCTCTGAAGCCCATTTTTTAATAGGGTTATTTGTTTCCCTGCGGTCTAATGTCTTGAGTTCTTTGTATATTTTGGATATAAGGCCTCTATCTGTTGTAGGATTGGTAAAGATCTTTTCCCAATCTGTTGGTTGCCGTTTTGTCCTAACCACCGTGTCCTTTGCCTTACAGAAGCTTTGTAGTTTTATGAGATCCCATTTGTCGATTCTTGATCTTAGAGCGTAAGTCATTGGTGTTTTGTTTAGGAAATTTTTTCCAGTGCCCATGTGTTCCAGATGCTTCCCTAGTTTTTCTTCTATTAGTTTGAGTGTGTCTGGTTTGATGTGGAGGTCCTTGATCCACTTGGACTTAAGCTTTGTACAGGGTGATAAGCATGGATCGATCTGCATTCTTCTACATGTTGACCTCCAGTTGAACCAGCACCATTTGCTGAAAATGCTATCTTTTTTCCATTGGATGGTTTTGGCTCCTTTGTCAAAAATCAAGTGACCATAGGTGTGTGGGTTCACTTCTGGGTCTTCAATTCTATTCCATTGGTCTATCTGTCTGTCTCTGTACCAATACCATGCAGTTTTTATCACTATTGCTCTGTAATACTGCTTGAGTTCAGGGATAGTGATTCCCCCTGAAGTCCTTTTTTTGTTGAGGATAGCTTTAGCTATCCTGGGTTTTTTGTCATTCCAGATGAATTTGCAAATTGTTCTGTCTAACTCTTTGAAGAATTGGATTGGTATTTTGATGGGGATTGCATTGAATCTGTAGATTGCTTTTGGTAAAATGGCCATTTTTACTATATTAATCCTGCCAATCCATGAGCATGGGAGATCTTTCCATCTTCTGAGGTCTTCTTCAATTTCCTTCTTCAGTGTCTTGTAGTTCTTATTGTACAGATCTTTTACTTGCTTGGTTAAAGTCACACCGAGGTTCTTTATATTATTTGGGTCTATTATGAAGGGTGTCGTTTCCCTAATTTCTTTCTCGGCTTGTTTCTTTTTTGTGTAGAGGAAGGCTACTGATTTATTTGAGTTAATTTTATACCCAGCCACTTTGCTGAAGTTGTTTATCAGCTTTAGTAGTTCACTGGTGGAACTTTTGGGATCACTTAAATACACTATCATATCATCTGCAAACAGTGATATTTTGACTTCTTCTTTTCCGATCTGTATCGCCTTGACCTCCTTTTGTTGTCTGATTGCTCTGGCTAGAACTTCAAGATCTATATTGAATAAGTAGGGAGAGAGTGGGCAGCCTTGTCTAGTCCCTGATTTTAGTGGGATTGCTTCGAGTTTCTCTCCATTTAGTTTAATGTTAGCAACTGGTTTGCTGTATATGGCTTTTACTATGTTCAGGTATGGGCCTTGAATTCCTATTCTCTCCAGGACTTTTATCATGAAGGGGTGTTGAATTTTGTCAAATGCTTTCTCAGCGTCTAATGAAATGATCATGTGGTTTTGTTCTTTCAGTTTGTTTATATAATGGATCATGTTGATGATTTTCCGTATATTAAACCATCCCTGCATGCCTGGGATGAAGCCTACTTGGTCATGGTGGATGATTGTTTTGATGTGCTCTTGGATTCGTTTTGCCAGAATGTTGTTGAGTATTTTTGCATCGATATTCATAAGGGAAATTGGTCTGAAGTTCTCTTTCATTGTTGTGTCTTTGTGTGGTTTAGGTATAAGAGTAATTGTGGCTTCGTAGAAGGTATTCGGTAGTGATCCATCTGTTTCAATTTTGTGGAATAGTTTGGATAATATTGGTATGAGGTCTTCTATGAACGTTTGGTAGAATTCTGCACTAAACCCGTCTGGACCTGGGCTCTTTTTGGTTGGGAGACTTTTAATGACTGCTTCTATTTCCTTAGGAGTTATGGGGTTGTTTAAGAGGTTTATCTGTGTCTGATTTAACTTTGGTACCTGGTATCTGTCTAGGAGATAGTCCATTTCATCCAGACTTTCAAGTTTTGTTGAATATAGGCTTTTGTATTAGGATGTAATGATTTTTGGATTTTCCTCTGATTCTGTAGTTATGTCTCCCTTTTGATTTCTGATTTTGTTAATTTGCACACACTCTCTGTGTCCTCTCGTTAGTCTGGCTAAGGGTTTATCTAGTTGATTTTCTCAAAGAACCAACTTTTGGTTCTGTTGATTCTTTCTATGGTCCTTTTTGTTTCTACTTGGTTGATTTCAGCTCTGAGTTTGATTATTTCCTGACTTCTACTACTCCTGGGTGTATGTGCTTCTTTTTGTTCTAGAGCTTTTAGGTGTGCTGTCAAGCTGCTGACATATGCTCCTTCCTGTTTCTTTCTGCAGGCACTCAGCGCTATGAGTTTTCCTCTTAGCACAGCTTTCATTGTTTCCCATAAGTTTGGGTATGTTGTACCTTCATTTTCATTAAATTCTAAAAAGTTTTTAATTTCTTTCTTTATTTCTTCCTTGACCAGGTTATCACTGAGTAGAGCATTGTTCAATTTCCAAGTGTATGTGGGCATTCTTCCTTGATTGTTATTGAAGACCAGTTTTAGGCCGTGGTGGTCCGATAGCACGCATGGGATTATTTCTATCTTTCTGTACCTGTTGAGGCCCGTTTTTTGACCAATTATATGGTCAATTTTGGAGAAAGTACCATGAGGAGCTGAGAAGAAGGTATATCCTTTTGCTTTAGGATAGAATGTTCTATAAATATCCGTTCAGTCCATTTGGCTCATGACTTCTCTTAGTCTGTCTACATCTCTGTTCAATTTCTGTTTCCATGATCTGTCCATTGATGAGAGTGGGGTGTTGAAATCTCCCACTATTATTGTGTGAGGTGCTATGTGTGTTTTGAGCTTTAGTAAGGTTTCTTTTATGTATGTAGGTGCCCTTGTATTTGGGGCATAGATATTTAGGATTGAGAGTTCATCTTGGTGGATTTTTCCTTTGATGAATATGAAGTTTCCTTCCTTATCTTTTTTGAGGACTTTTGGTTGAAAATCAATTTTATTCGATATTAGAATGGCTACTCCAGCTTGCTTCTTCTGACCATTTGCTTGGAAAATTGTTTTCCAGCCTTTCACTCTGAGGTAATGTCTGTCTTTGTCTCTGAGGTGTGTTTCCTGTAGGCAGCAGAATGCAGGGTCCTCGTTGCGTATTAGTTTGTTAATCTATGTCTTTTTATTGGGGAGTTGAGGCCATTGATGTTGACAGATATTAAGGAATAGTGATTATTGCTTCCCGTTATATTCATATTTGGATGTGAGTTTATGTTTGTGTGCTTTCATTCTCTTTGTTTTGTTGCCACGACGATTAGTTTCTTGCTTCTTCTAGGTTATAGCTTGCCTCCTTATGTTGGGCTTTACCATTTATTATCCTTTGTAGTGCTGGATTTGTAGAAAGATATTGTGTAAATTTGGTTTTGTCATGGAATATCTTGGTTTCTCTATCTATGTTAATTGAGAGTTTTGCAGGATACAGTAACCTGGGCTGTCATTTGTGTTCTCTTAGGGTCTGTATGACATCAGTCCAGGATCTTCTGGCCTTCATAGTTTCTGGCGAGAAGTCTGGTGTGATTCTGATAGGTCTGCCTTTATATGTTACTTGACCTTTTTCCCTTACTGCTTTTAATATTCTTTCTTTATTTTGTGCGTTTGGTGTTTTGACTATTATGTGACGGGAGGTGTTTCTTTTCTGGTCCAATCTATTTGGAGTTCTGTAGGCTTCTTGTATGCCTATGGGTATCTCTTTTTTTAGATTAGGGAAGTTTTCTTCTATGATTTTGTTGAAGATATTTACTGGTCCTTTGAGCTGGGAGTCTTCACTCTCTTCTATACCTATTATCCTTAGGTTTGATCTGCTCATTGAGTCCTGGATTTCCTGTATGTTTTGGACCAGTAGCTTTTTCCGCTTTACATTATCTTTGACAGTTGAGTCAATGATTTCTATGGAATCTTCTGCTCCTGATATTCTCTCTTCCATCTCTTGTATTCTGTTGGTGAAGCTTGTATTTACAGCTCCTTGTCTCTTCTTTTGATTTTCTATATCCAGGGTTGTTTCCATGTGTTCTTTCTTGATAGCTTCTATTTCCATTTTTAATTCCTTCAACTGTTTGATTGTGTTTTCCTGGAATTCTTTCAGGGATTTTTGCGATTCCTCTCTGTAGGCTTCTACTTGTTTATTAATGTTTTCCTGTGTTTCCCTAAGGGAGTTCTTCACATCTTTCTTGAAGTCCTCCAGCTTCATGATCAAATATGATTTTGAAACTAGATCTTGCTTTTCTGGTGTGTTTGGATATTCCATGTTTGTTTTGGTGGGAGAATTGGGCTCCGATGATGCCAAGTAGTCTAGGTTTCTGTTGCTTGGGTTCCTGCGCTTGCCTCTCGCCATCAGATTATCTCTAGTGTTACTTTGTTCTGCTATTTCTGACAGTGGCTAGACTGTCCTATAAGCCTGTGTGTGAGGAGTGCTGTAGACCTGTTTTCCTGTTTTCTTTCAGCCAGTTATGGGAACAGAGTGTTCTGCTTTCGGGCGTGTAGTTTTTCCTCTCTACAGGTCTTCAGCTGTTCCTGTGGGCCTGTGTCTTGAGTTCACCAGGCAGCTTTCTTGCAGCAGAAAAGTTGGTCTTACCTGTAGTCCCGAGGCTCAAGTTCGCTCGTGGGGTGCTGCCCACGGTTTCTCTGCGGCGGCAGCAACCAGGAATACCTGTGCCGCCTCTTCCGGGAGCTTCAGTGCACCTGGGTTCCAGATGGCCTTTGGTGTTTTCCTCTGGCGTCTGAGATGTATGTACAGAGAGCAGTCTCTTCTGGTTTCCCAGGCTTGTCTGCCTCTCTGAAGGTTTAGCTCTCCCTCCCACGGGATTTGAGTGCAGAGAACTGTTTATCCGGTCTGTTTCCTTCAGGGTCAGGCGGTGTCTCTGGCAGGGGTCCTGCTGCTCCTGGACCCTCCCCCACGGGAGCCCAGAGGCCTTATACAGTTTCCTCTTGGGCCAGGGATGTGGGCAGGGGTGAGCAGTGTTGGTGGTCTCTTCTGCTCTGCAGCCTCAGGAGTGCCCACCTGACCAGGCGGTTGGGTCTCTCTCTCACAGGGTCTGGGAGCAGAGAGCTGCTGCGGGCTGGGATCCGAGGGTGTGGGACTTTCGGTAAACACAGAACGTGCCCGGTCCTAGAGATATTCTGCTTCCATGTGTCCCAAGCTCACCAGGCAGCTTTCTTGCAGCAGAAAAGTTGGTCCTACCTGTGGTCCCGAGGCTCAAGTTTGCTCGTGGGGTGCTGCCCACGGGCTCTCTGCAGCGGCAGCAACCAGGAAGTCCTGTGCCACCCCTTCCGGGAGCTTTAGTGCACCAGGGATCCAGATGGTCTTTGGCTTTTTCTCTGGCGTCCGAGATGTGTGTGTAGAGAGCAGTCTCTTCTGGTTTCCCAGGCTTGTCTGCCTCTCTGAAGGTTTAGCTCTCCCTCCCACGGGATTTGGGTGCAGAGTACTGTTTATCCGGTCTGTTTCCTTCAGGGTCCAGCGGTGTCTCTGGCAGGGGTCCTGCCGCTCCTGGGCCCTCCCCCACGGGAGCCCAGAGGCCTTATGCAGTTTCCTCTTGGGCCAGGGGTGTGGGCAGGGGTGAGCAGTGTTGGTGGTCTCTTCTGCTCTGCTGCCTCAGGAGTGCCCACCTGACCAGGCGGTTGGGTCTCTTGTTTTTCCATCAAAACTGAGTCCCGCATGTTTGTGGGGTGGTGGGTGTCCTCAGGATTGGAGTGAGAGTCTCCTCAGTCTAAGGGCCTTTGAAAACATATCAGATCCCAGCTGTACCTCATTAAACTTAGAAGAAGATGATAATGAGCTCCAAAGAAACTCCATTTAGAGCTGTCTTCATTTGTGGCAAGCTAGCCTCTGGGCCAAGAAAGTGCCCTAACTTAATCGGCAGACAGAATGCCACCCAGAAAAGAAAAGAAATCAAAATTGAAACAAATGCATGGAACTTGATTGCCACGCTTTGCCAATACAGGGTAAGCAAATCCTTGGTAATTCTGGCTTCACATAAGGTTTGTCAGATACTTTGAACAAGAGAGCTGAAGACAGTGCTCCAATGTCTTAGAATACTTTGAAGTGGTCTCCACAGCCAACTGTTTGCCATTTTTAAAACTTTGAAAGTGTTTGTCTGCACTTCCTACTTAATCAGGAAATATTTCTTCTTAGTTGTCTTTTGGGGTTGAATACAAGATTATCATAGTCTCAATAAAAGCTTAAGTTGTTATATTTAAGAAGATTTATTAGACCTAAAAAGATGGTGTTAGGTTGTTAATGCAAGTTAGGATAAAATGTGATTTAGATCCAGAACTCTGAACTCACCAGGATAGGATAGATAATAGGATATTTTTTTTTAAATTACCACATACTATGGACTTGACATTGTCAATATATATCAGACCTTATAACTATTATAATTTTTATAATTTTATTCAATTTATATTTGAAAAAGAGACATTTATTGTACTTCAAAGGGGGATTATTGAGAGAATATCTAATATCGATATGACTATGGCACTTGTTAATAATAAATCTGACGGCTTATTATTTAGGTGGTAAATAAGAAGTGGGAAATCTGGGAGAAATCATAATTCTGAGATAGAATGCGGCAGGAGATACACCTTGGAAGACGTGGAGAGACACATAGTACCTGAACATGGTTAAGTGGGCATATTACAGAATGTAGGTTAAAATAAGTCAGTTATTCTAAATTGTGATCTAGTTAG
Source organism: Rattus norvegicus (assembly GCF_021556685.1). Classification (NCBI taxonomy): domain Eukaryota; kingdom Metazoa; phylum Chordata; class Mammalia; order Rodentia; family Muridae; genus Rattus; species Rattus norvegicus. The sequence goes on along the minus strand of NC_141535.1, from coordinate 4,656,912 downwards.
AGAAGAGCCTCACTATATAGTCAAGGTATTTGTAAATATATCTTGAGTCTGAGTCTTAGTTCTCGGAGCATGGAGCTGTGTGGAAGAACTGGATCAAACTGCTACCTTATATTTTTCATGAGTTTTAAGCCAAGCTAAGTTTACAGGGGATATTGTCTAAGTACATACTCAAATAATAAATTATAGATGCCATAAGTTGTCTTCTCTGTCAGTCAGCCCGCGGCAGGGCGCGCCCCCTCCTTTCCTCCTTCTTCTCTCGACCATGACCTCAGATCAGACCTGGCAACCCACTGAATTTAAGCATATTAGTCAGTGGAGGAAAAGAAACTCACCAGGAATCCCTCAGTAACAGCGAGTGAACAGGGAAGAGCCCATCGCCGAATCCCTGCTGTGTGCAGTGGCGTGGGGAATGTGGTGTACGGAAGACCCACTCCCTGACGCCGCTCGTGGGGAGCCCAAGTCCTTTGGATTGAGGCCCAGCCTGTGGATGGTGTGAGGCCCATAGCGGACCCAGGCGCGCCGGCCCGGGTCTTCCCAGAGTCGGGTTGCTTGGGAATGCAGCCTAAAGCGGGTGGTAAACTCCATTTAAGGCTAAATACCTGCAGGAGACCGATAGCCAACTAGTACAGTAAGGAAAAGATGAAAAGAACTTTGAAGAGAGAGTTCAAGAGGGCGTGAAACCAGTTAAGAGGTAAATGGGTGGGGTCAACGCAGTCCGCCCAGGGGATTCAACCTGGGGGCGTGCGTTCGCCTGTGCCGGTGACCCCAGCGGAACTTTCCCGCTCCCCATTTCTCCCGACCCCTCCACCTGCGCGACTTTCTTCCCCCTCCATGCGTCCCGCTGTCGCCGTCCTCCCCCGTCGCCCCCCCCCCCCCCGCTCCGCCCAACAGGGGGTCAGCGTGCGCTTCGACAGCGGGCGTGGGGTGCGGTGGGGGCCCCCGGGTGGGACCAGGGTTAGGTTAGGTGGGTGATCGCCCCAGACCTGTCGGTGACTGGCCGCCGCTGTGCGCCCTTCCACCGTGATGTTGCACCAAAACTGGCTATGGGACCTCTGTGAAGGCCCTGCAGGGAAGGTGACTGGGGAGGCGGTGTGGCATCACCCATGGGCCCTGGACCACCCTGCCCCGAGTATTACAGCACATCCTCTCCATACAGAAGACACTGACAGACAGACAGACAAACACACACACACACACACAGGCACTCACACACACAGGCACTCACACACACAGAGACACACACACACACACAAATACATATTTAAATATTTAAAATGATGTTTTAAAAAACCAGTCTTTCTGTTTAACAGAGGTTTAAAGGGAAGTTGGCTGACAGAACGTTTTTGTGGGTTTTCATTCTCTTTTTTTTACCAAATAGGAGGTAGATCTGTTGGCCCTTTTATTAAAAGCCAAAGTATTAAGTGGCGAGCCAATGTTTCAACTTTTACCATTCTGTTCCTTTCACGAAAACCAGGTAGTGTTGTTTCTTTGAATTTTGAAACAAAATGAAAGGAGCTCTACCAGTTGGCCTAGTTTCCCTGTTCCTTTTCCCTCTTCCACTGTATGCTCAATGATATAAAGGATATAAATGAAGTTTCTAGTTATTTATTTGTTTGGGAGACCCGAACTCTCTCTCAAGAGATATTTCCATCTCCCCCCACCACCACACACACACAGGAGGCCTGCTCCCTGTACGTGGGGGAAGGGGGAGGGGTGGACAGGAGCTAGCTAAGAGGGGTGGGGTGGGGCTGGAGAATATGCATGTCCCCAAGGACTGACAGGGAAATACTGCTGCTGCCCAAGCATGCTTTGCTTCAGTGCTGAGCCAGGCAGTGTCTTTTGGGGGGGGCAAGTTTTCTGCCTGAAATCAGTGAGTGAAGATTTCAGAGTGAATGTCTGATCCCTTGCTGTCCTTTCAGTGCTCTGGCTCATGGCAAATGACTGAAGAAAACCTTAGTTAGACTCACACCCAGCTGTTTGGAAATGGTAATGGAATTGATAGCACACCCTCAGGGAAAGAGGAAGACTCCCTTTGCTCACTCTCAAATCCCAGCCTCGCCCTGCCAGCTTTGGATTTCTAAATAAGGCTGAATCTCGACCATATTTACAAGATTTGGCGTTTCTGATTCTTGTTTAATGTTTAGTTAAATAAAGCATGTGAAGGGCTGGAGAGATGGCTCCCAGGTTAAGAGCACTCACTGCTCTGCTCTTCCAGAGGTTCTGAGTTCCATGCCACAGAAACCATATAGTGGCTCACAACCCTCTGCAAAGGGATATCCCATGTACTCTAGTGCCGTGTGTTTATGAAAAGGGCTTTAGTATACTCATATAAATGAAAATAAATGAATAAACCTTTAAAAGAATGAAACAAAATGAAGCTTGCAAAGAAATTGATATTATGATCTTTTACATTGGCACAGAACTTATTTGATACAAATTTAGATTTTAAAGATTTTCTTTAATATAAATTTCTCATTGATTTAAAATTAATATTGTTACTCTGATGTACACGTATTGTGCCTATACAACACATTTCAGCATAGATGGCTTATACCCAGTCCTTTTCTGCTATTAAAAAATGAAGCTGAGATGATTAAGCACATGAGTTTAAGGCCAAATAACAAATTCATGTCTCTAAGTTTATTGTTAGAATGCTTTCAAGATAATTTATTAAGATAATTAATGGACAACAGTCCAGATTACTTATATAGTGAGATGGTTTCTAAAAAACACCAAAAGTCCACAAAATATGACATTTAATGTTCGTTAACTTTTATTGAGACATGTCCACTCCCACCAGCTCCCCTTTGGTATATTCAAACAAGAAACTGAAAATCTCCACCTCCACGTGAGGTGATTCATTGTGGCAGACAGACACTATGCAAAAATGGCTCCAATTCTTCTACAGACTAATTACTCTCCAGAAAAGGAAACATTGCAGAATAAGTTGGCTGAAAATTTCTGCCAAGCCAGAATGATTAGCCCTTCAAAATTTAGTGTTTCAAAAGTCTGTCTGATGATCCTAGGCCAGAAGCTTGAAGACTTGCTCTTACGTGTTGCTCACAGGGGACTGTGCAAATAGAAAATTGTCCCTATAACCTGTCTCAGTTCTAGAAGCCATGCTAGGCTTCCTATATTTACAGATATATGGCTACTTCTCAGATTACTGGCGGGGTTGAAAACTTAGTATAATCTTATAACCCACTCAGACTATTTAACTTTGAGAATACATATTTTAATTAGCTAGTTATCAGATAATACATGAGCTAGCCGGGATATAACAGATTTTAAGCCTCTTAAAAGCTAAAATAAATAAGTAAATGTTCTGTTTAACTGATAAAAGTTGGGCTGGGTGTTAGGTACATCTTATACTTTTAAATTACAGAATGATAATAGTTGTGCTCAACTTATATTTGAGAAAAATTTTCTGTTTTTTTTTAATTAAAAGGGTAAAAGAGTAGATTGATGTCATTATTAAGGTGAAGGGAGGTACAGGATAGAACCAGGCCTGTCATTGAATAAGAAGGAAGGATGGGTGGGAGAAAAGTTTTAGAGAGGCAGTGGAAGCCAGAGTGAGAATGTGAGAGCACAGAGAACATAGCAGTCGATGTTTAGATGCCTCTCTGTACATATTACAGGTTGATATGACTATTCTCAAGGAATGGGTGTGTACAGGACTCTGTGCCATCTAGATTGGCAAATTATATCTTATCAATTGCATCAGAAAATATTGTTTGATGTGTCCTTTCATAAGGCAACTTAATTGAGTTTAAGAGTGTGTATGGTGGCCAGATGCATGGGCCTACCAAAGAATTGGGATGTGTATGCCTGGCTTGGTGGAAACCCAACCAAGAGGGCTGTGGGTGAGCGAGGAACAGCCTGACAGGTTTCCGTGTTGTTGAGAATAGTGTGTCAGAAAGTAGATGGGGCAGCATGGAGCCACTGAGATAAATTATTGCTATTTCCAATGGCACCAGAAATGTTAAGGGAGTGAGACAGCTAGGGTATACCTGGGAACAAGTTCTGGCGGGTTTTTTGTTTTGTTTTGTTGTTTTTATTTTTACTGCAGCACATACATTGTGTGTCGAGTGTACTGAAGGGAAAACATGCTTAATTCCTTGAGTATGAAGTAATTTATTGCATCATGGCCACACATAACCATGATGGGATACTAAAGACAAAGATAGGAGAGTGAGGATTTTTAATTTCCAAGAAATTATAGGATTTTGGTGTTCCTCTATCATATGATTTTTTTGGGTAGGATATCTACCTTGTGATCTAGACTAATAGATGAATCACAGAAAGAAAAAAGATGGAGGCAGTTGCCATTAAATGTTTTTGGGGCCTGGGAATCAGATGCAAGGGACAGAGAGATTACAAGGCCACAGAATATGTTGCTTATCAATTATACTGAGAGGTTACAAAGGGGATGGCTGGTTTGAGGAAAGCAGCCAGTTAGATAGGACTGTGATCTAACACTTCCGTGCTTATGAAAGAAAATTCAAAAGTCACATCCAGCTGGAAAGTCTTATGAATACTATGAAGTACCTATTAATGTGGGGAGCCAGGACTGCCCTAGGCTGTCTGAAAGACCTGGACAAAAGAATAACTGGAACACTAGTTCTATTCCCTTACCCAGGATCAAACTTGTCAAGGCCTGTCTGATGCTGAAGCCAATGCCTTAAAGGAGTCAAGGTTGAGGGAAGAGACTTTTGTGGTTATCAGTTCTTAGGCAGCTGTATCTGTGGTATCCCATGTTCTTTTCATCAGCATTGTCTGACTTAATCATTTGCTGACTTAGTTGTACCCCATGTACAACCATCAGTACCCCCAGGACTGCAAATTATAAATAGGGTTCTACAATTTCTAATAAAGTGCAAATAAATTTCAAGCAATCTTCACAAAAATGTTTACTAACAGCAATCACATTTTAAATGAGACAAACTAAAAATAAATTGAACACCACGTGCTCCAGCTGTATATCCTCTGGACATAACCCCAAGACACCAAATTACTACAGAGGTACTTGTACCGTTTCACCATTGTTGCTTAGTTCCCAGCAGGTAGGAAATTCAATTCATATGAATACTAATGGGGTGACTGCTCTGCTTTTCCTATCAGTTATTTTGGAATACTGCCACTACGCCGTCCTCATCATGCAATCCTAGATAGCACAGTGATCTATGAATCCAAGATATAATGTTTGACTATGTAATTGCAAATATTGGAAGAGAAATGAAGTCTTAAACACTTCTATATATTTATTTAAATGTCCCTGTTTGTTTTATTCCAGAGACTGTGCTGCAAAAGGTATATACATACTTCTCCCTCATTTCCTCTGCTGACGGATATGTGGCTCAGTTTTAATTCTCATGTGATAAAGTATCACAGTCTCTATACTATTTCAAGAGATGTATCTCTATTATTCCTTTTCTATTTAAAGAGTCTAAACTGTCCTTATATCAAACTATGCTGTTTATATAACAGGCAAACCCAGAAATATCAACTGTGCTTCACAAGGTAAGTATGCAAAATACAGTTTTATAGAATTGCTTGTAATGCATCTACTCCTATTTTTATTTTCTGGTCTATTCAGGTGTGTTTTATAATATCAACCTGCAGAATTACCTATGGAAAATTACAAACGATAGCAAAAACAGAAAACAATTAAGGTCTGTTATCAAATCTTAAGCAAACATTCATCACTCTAGGACTGGGAAATAGCTCAACGGGTAGAATCATATGGACCTGTGTGTGAATATTCAGCATGTATACATAATGCCAGGCATAGGGGATAGCTACACATAACTATTACCTCTGAGTCCTGAGGGCTCACTGACCAGTTCTCCAATCCCACACTGAATTTCTAGTTCAACAAGAGAACTTATGTCAAGAACAGTGAACAGCACTAAAGAAGACGCTTGAAATACTTCTCAGAACTCCAAAAACACATGCACAGATGGATAAAGCCATACAGTTACAGGCATGCACCACACACTCACATTCACCAACATTCTTACAACACACAACACCACAGATTCAAAGAAAATGGTTAAGGGACTGCAGGGTAATTCTTATTTTGCTGTTGTCACCCAGCATGTATCTTAGATACTGATAATAACCAAGAAAAGATTAAGCTGGAAGAGAGTTTATCCATAGTTTTAACTTTGGGTTTATTTTAATTTAATTAAAATGCTTCCGTAATTTTACACAAAATATTATATCCAGATTTATGGGAATCTAGAATCATCCAGGACAAAAACTTTTGAGCATGTCTGAGAGAGAGACATCAAACTGGAAGCATTCTAGTGCAAAGGCCCTCCAGCCTGTAGCTGGAACCCAGATGCCCTTCAACAGAGGAATGGATACAGAAAACGTGGCATATTTACACAATGAAGTACTACTCAGCTTTCAAAAACAATGACTTCATAAATTTCCTAGGCAAATGGATAGAACTAGGAAATATCATCCTGAGGGAATTAACACAGTTAGTAGATACTAACTAGTCCAAAGCTTGGAATACCCAAGATACAATTCATAGACCATATGATGCTCAAGAAGGAGGAAGAACAAAATGTGTACACTTCAGTGCTTCCTAGAAGGGGGAACAAAATACTCAAGAGGGAGGGGAATATAGGGACACAGAGTGGAGCAGAGACTTAAGGAAAGGCCATCTATATACTGCCCCATCTGGGGATCTATCACCTATGCAGCCACCAAACTTAGGCAGTATTGCTAATGCCAAGAAGTCCTTATTGATGGAAGCTTGATGTGGATGTCTCCTGAGAGACTCTGCCAGAACCTCACTGATTTAGACAAGCATGCTTGAAGCTAACCATCGGACTCCATGGGGACTCCAATGAAGGAGTGAAGGAAGAGCTGAACTAAGTCTTTGCCTTCACACAGCTTCTCAACTGATTTCCAGAGATAGGTACAGCCCCAGTCCCACACCCACCACCCAGCCAGACGATAAATTTGGATGCTCGAATCTGAGGTTTGTCATGGTAGTGACTTTCTAAGGTGACATAGCTAATTGGGTGAAGAGATTTCTGGAGCTACAGGCCAGAAAGTCTGTCAAGATGAGAACAGCCCACCAGGGCCAAATGACCCATTGGTGCCATGTGACCTGCTGGTACAGGGGTAATATGGGATGGTGCCCTCTTCGGTATTTCACGCTGCAGGTGTTCAAATTCAGTTTGAACCAAAATGAGTACTTTGGTATTAAAGTCTAAGTTTTAACCAATATCAATATTCCAGCACTGACATTATATTTCTTAGCATAAAGCATCCTATGGGATCTGTACGGTTCAGAATGAGTTCTCTGTATTTGATCTTTTCACAAGATTCAACCCAACTCCCAGCTCCTTTGGAGGTCACCAACTATACTATAGGCTGTTCTCCTATGGCACCCAACCTGAGCATAAAATGTAAAATGTTATCAGGTTGATTGAAATCCAATGAATCCATTTCCTTTCACTTTCCTCTTTGTTCAGCCACTGATGGCTTTTGGTTGTCTTTTTAAGTAGCCATACACATACCACCTTTTACATTGTCTTTTACAGAGAGGCTCTATGGCTCACGTCTGGACAAACCACACCAGGCCAAAGGGCTCTACGTGGAGAGGTTTATTGGAATGGTAGAGACAAAGGCCAAGGGGTGAAGAGGGGTAGGAGAGAAAGAGAGGAGAAAAAGGGAAGAGAGGAGAGACAAGTGGAAGAGGGCAGAAAGGATCTGCCTTTTATGTGAAATGTGGTGTAACTGTAACATGAAATGTATGCTGGAAATGGATGACCATTGCCTTGACAGCAGATTCTCAGGTGAGCAGATGACATCATTGCTGGAGGCAATAGCAGTTCCTGATACCAACATTAGGAAATTTAGGTCACCAACTGGGACCCTCCTTTGTACCTGTAGCATACCTTTCAAAAAAAACTAGATCTAACCATGCAGGGATGGCACCGTGTGTTTGTACCTTAGCAGCTGCTGAACTCCTTATTGAAGAATAAGAAAACCTAACATTTGGGTTGCCTATAATGGTCTTCTCCTCTTATAACATGTCACAGCTCCTACCTTTCAAAGGTTTACAGAATCTACCTCCCTCCAAGGTTCTTTCTCTTCAGGTAGCACTAATAGAAGACTCCACACTAACCTTTCAATCACACCTGCCTTTCCAATCTTCTTTCTCCACCAAATACTAACCACTCCTTATCTCACCCCTGCACTAAAATCTTAGAGGAATTATTACCTCATCCTTCACACATACAGCAGGGCAATTTGACTCAGACCATCTACACCTTCTATACAGATGGAAGCTCCTTTCTACATGAAGGAGCCATAAGAGCCAGCTACCCCATAGTGTCACACACTGAAGCACAGGCCCTTCCTGCTCATACCACCAATCAACAGGCTGAAGTAGTAGTCCTTACCCATGCCTTTCAACTGGCACAGGGACAAACCCTCAACATCTACACAGATTCTAAACATGCTTTCCATATCATCCTGACCCATGCCACTAACTGGAAGGAGCATGGGGTACTTATGACTAAAGGAGGATCAGTAACTAATGCAAACCAAATTATGGCCATGCTAAAGGGCTCCCATATCCACACAGCTATTGGGTTTGTCCACTGCCGATCCCACCTGACGAATGACTCTATTGTCTCCAAGGGAAAAAACGGAGCTGAAGAGGCAGCCAGAGCTGCAGCCCGTAGGTACCTACACATGTAGCACCCTCCCCAGGACATTCTTACACTGCAACCCATATCCCCACTCTCACTCCCTAACACTCATCAAACTCTGTCCTATCTTCGCCACATCTTTCATCCTAACAGCAAGGCATTGTCTTATTTTGTTAAAACCCACCTGAAGCCTACTCCTAAGGACTTAAGTTTCTTAAAATCCATCACTGCCTATTCCAAAGTCTGTCAAGTGTCAGATTTCAACCTCTGGTGTTGTAGCACCCCTTTTTCTACCCAACAAGTCAGAGGTTCACTTCCTGGAACTGACTGGCAACTTGTCTTTACCCACATGCCAAATGTGCCAAGTACCTCCTAGTTTTGTTTGACACATTCTCGGGGTGGTTGGAGGGATATCCCACAACTAACAAAAGGGTTCAGACTGTTTCTGAGCTCCTCTTCCAAGAGATCATCCCCAATTTTCATCCCGTCAGTGAGACAATGGTCCCGAATTTACTTCCCAAATTTCTGAAATTCTGTCTAAGGCCCTAGACATCACCTGGCATTTTCATATTCCATACCACCCTCAATCTTCAGGTAAGGCAGAAAGAACTAATTGCTCCCTAAAAACCACTCTTGTCAAACTGTCACAGGAACTTCGATTGGGCAAAACTCCTACCTCTGGCTCATATTTAGGCTACAAGCTCTCCCCAAGTGACCTCTTTTTGTCTCACCTTTCAAACTCATGTATCGATGTCAGTACTAATTCCTGGTCTTTCAAGTAAATGCGCTCCCCTCCTAGACCATTGACTTACCCCATTACTTTGTCACCCCCTTTCTCTCCTATGGAACTCTACTGACCAACACTGACTAAGGCCACATGCTGTCTCCTGTCCACTACCTATCAGCATTTGAGACCAAGTTTTTCTGTCCCCTCCAGATCAGCAGCTCTTTGCTGTCTCTCCTAAATGGTAGGGCCCTTCATGGACCCTGCTCTCTTAAGCTCCACAAAATGTTGAGACCACCCACCTTGTCCCCAATCCCAGAAGAATGAGACTCCACTCTAGCATCTGTGTTCCACTCCACTGGATTAGATCTGGGCTCCTCATCTGATCGTTTCCATCCATAGTATCACTTACATCTAGAGATTTGAGGTTCAAGGAATCCCCACTGATAACAAACAGACTTTCCCAATAGGATCAGGAAACTGCTCCATGCTGGGAGCCAATCCAAATTACTGTCATCCCTATATCTGTCATTCCTTCTACATATTATGTTCTCTTTGTCTGCTTCCTCTTTGACCAGACAAAAAATGATTGCAAAAAATGGCCAAACAAATATGGGGGCTACCCACATTGGTCGTTCCAGATACATATGTTAGGATCAAGGACCAATCACTTCTGTCAGCAATGCAAGACCCTGTTCTTCTATGTACAAGACTCATGGAATCCCAGGTAGAAAACAGGAGTTGTTGGTAAACTCTAATGTAAAAACCAAGCAGGGTCTCCAGTGAGTACTATCCACATCTAGAGAAATTTTGTCCAATTTCTCAAAATCTAGATATCGGAAAAATAGGAGAAATAATCAAACAGTCCTCCAGGGTCCTTATGTCCTTGACATCCCCCCTCACAAATGGTACTAACTTGTCATTTAGCCTTTTGATTCAGACCCTGACCTTGGTGTACCAACTCCTTATGGCACCCAACCTGGTCACTTTAAAGACTGCTAGCTATGCAGTATACCCCTTAAACTAATTCACAATTGCCAATTACAGCCTCTCTAGTGATACTGCCCAATAACCTTACCTCAGCTTTTATCAGCTGCCCTATAGTAATGGAACCAAGATCATTCATGGTTCAGAACCAAGAAGTATACCTTTTGAGTGTGCACAGTATTGTAATCTGTATTGACAATAAGTCAATATTACTTCCTGAATACTATTTGAGCCGATATAAAGGTAGGGGAAGAAAAGAATGAAAATGGCGGCCACCACATTCTCAAAGCTTAAAAGGTAAGATATTCCAAAAACAGTTAGAAAACATTTACTGGGAGTCTAATCCTGATGTTGAAACCAAACAACCAAAAAAGAAAGTCATACACCAACATCTCTGATGACCATACGTGTACAAGGCATTAATAAAATATGTGTAAACCAAATGCATTAACACAAACAGATTTCCCATTGGGTTTAAGGCAACTTCATCCCAGAGATGGAGGAAAGAGTCAATACATGAGAATTAACATAATCTACCACATAAGTACAAGTACCACCCTATTGCAAACATAAAAGACCTTTGATAAAATACAGCCTCAATTTGAGATGAAAGTCTTGCAGAGAATAGAGATACAAGGGATTTATCTCAACTTGATAAAGGCAATATACAGCAAAAGTCATTCATAAGAGAGAAGAAGTCAAAGTATTTGTGTTGGAATCAGGACCAAGACAAGGATGTTCACTCTTCTCACTTCTCAACAAACTTCTTATAGTGTTAGGTCAAGCAATTAAACAAGTCAAGGTAATGAAGCAAATACAAATGAGAAGGGAAGAAATCAATATATGTTTATTTTCAGGTTTTAAGATTCTATACATAAAAACTAAAACTTAAAAAAAAACTCCTAGAGCTGATAAATATTGATAAAAGTTGAAAAACACAAAGTTAAAGCACAGGAATCAGTATCCTTTTTATATACAAAAGACAAACACAGAAAGCAAGGGGACAATACTATTCTCAAGAAACTAAAACAAAACAAAACAACAACAAAATACTTGAACTAAATATGACAAAGGAATGTGTGCCATGAAAACTGTAAAACACTAAAGAAATTCACTGAACATATTCCTGCTTAAGAAACAGCTACAGGTGTTTCTTGCCCTCTTGCTAAGAGCAGAAGAATAAATAATACTCTGTTAGTACTCAGTGGCTTCTGGGATTTTCCTAACATTCACATCACCACAGAGAACTACAAACAACTAAGAAACCTCTCAAGTTATTGAGAAGCAAATCCCAAGCTTCATGCATTTTTCATGTAAATAAAATAAACCATTTAAGTATCAAGTTTAAAATGGAGATAGGATCTAGTATATACCCCCCCCTTTACCACAGTCGTGTGGGTGCGACTCAGTGTGACAGCTCCAAGGACTCTGTGTCCCGAGAGCTATGTGTCCTGAGGATTTGATGCTGTTATGCTGTTATGGATTTCTGCTCTGTTCACTGCCAGCATGTTCCTCCTAATCTAAGAATTATGGGAAAATTCACTCACTGGCCAACATCTCTGGCACTAACAATTGATTTCTTATACACATTTTTGCCCTCAGCTTCCTGATGACATTTATTAAAAATTGCTCTTGAGTAGATACTCATTCTGAGGATTTAAAGTAGATATGACTGATTTTTAAATAAGTGGTTAGATCTGTGAGTCTTTTAAGAATACTTTTTAAGGATAAATAATGAAATAATACTCCTGTCTTTATTTAGAAGAAAACTAAAACAATTACATTGCAATTTAATGATGCTTGAAAAATTTGGCTGGGATATATAAGTGATGGAACAAAGAATAAAGCACAAGGGTTAGGGCATCCATCAACTATGAGGATCTGTTGTGTATGATGGGCTGGAACACTGTTCCTTCTAACATAAACTCTGTGTGTGTGTGTGTTTGTGTGTGTGTGTGTGTGTGTGTGTGTGTGTGTGTGTGTGTTTGAATTTTCTCTCTTCCCTGGTCTTTCTCTCTGACGCCAAGGAGTTAAGAGTTCATAGGTTTTTCGCTGATCATAGAGAGTGCCAACCCCCCAGTAACTTAAGCTTTGCTCCCTCAGAAAACTGTCTGTTGAGTTACATCTCTAGTCGCTGGCTGCCTGTGGCAGCATCTCCATAGGTGTCTGGATCCACCCCCATCAATAGCTTTAAGCACTGACGCCCAACGGCTGCCTGCCTCATTTTACGCACCACACAGATGCCAACATTGATCACCAGCAATGGTAGAAAATCGTTTACTTTTAATTTAGAAGAAAATCAAGTTTCAGCTTAATTTTCTGTGTATTTCTTGATGGATGTGACTGTGTCCGTGAAGAGACGGACTGCCCCGAACTGCAGTTATGAATAGTTGTGAGGCGAGTTTTTCTTATTTGTAAAGACTGACAAATAAGGCCCTGCCAATGCCATTCAAATAAAAAAAGAAAAAGAAAAAGAGAAATGTAGCTTTCTATTTCTTACCATTTTATACCAGATGGAAGATAAACATGACAATTTCTATTATTATTAATATTAATATTAATATTATTTTGGTTTTCACTGGAGAATCACTAGGGACTATCATGTTATTTAAAATTCTTTACATGGTAGTATAGATGAAGGACTCAGACTAAAATATTTCCTTTGTAATATATATTTCATATGTGGAAATTGTAGAACTGACTTGCGAGGCTTACTCTTTCTAAAAATATAAAAAAAAATCAACTATCCATTAAGAAATAGAACTCACTTAGCTTCTCCATACCTGCCTTCATGGCCACAAGAAGCAATTTCATCTCTTGAGCAAAACAGAATCAATTTCTTTGCGTAGAATTGGGATTCTTACTCACTGATGAATCTGATATTAGGTCTGCAATAAAATAAGATTTAATCATTATGTTAAAACAGATTTTCCTTAAATTTTATTAAGGAAATATGGTTTCTATTATTTTCAGGTGCAAATATTTAGGTTCCAAACACCTGCATGAATGGCCATTATTTCTATACTGGTACAAAAACTAGTAAAATTGTTTTTTTTTTTTCTTCAGCACTGTTCAGACAAAAGCACGTTACAATGAACTCACAGTATCATGTTTTAATAAATGGAAACCATCCTGTTACATTGTAACACAGTCCCTGGGGTAGGCAAGGATGAAAGTGGTAAGGAGGATGAAGTCCACCTCCTTGCTTAGGAGAACAATGCAGCTCACTATAATTGGAAAAACAAAAAGAACTTTCTTGGAATGGTTATTTTTTCTTTCCTAAAAGAACTTTCTATAGAACTTAAAACTAATATGTTAAAGAAATTTCAAGTTTCTGCCAGCCATTTGATTAAAAAAAAACTTTCTAATCATTTTTAGAAAGTTTGGTTCCCTGTTTCCCATATCCAGATACTAAGTCAGTATAACTAGATGATCTCATCTATACACTACATCCATCCATAAATGCGTGCACACACACACACACACACACACACACACACACACAAACACACACACACAAATATATGCACATTATGTAAATATAACTATATACTATAATGACACTTTATCGTAAACATTAAATTTTTTCTACACACAGGTAAAAACAATGTAACAGCATTATTTTCTACTTGTCATGAAACAAGTGCACCTTCAACTAAAAAACCTAAGCTCAATTTTTGTCAGTAGTAACTGCTTTACAGAACATTATTCCAGTATCGATAGAAAAACAGCTTATCAGCATTTGTAATATCCAAACCAAATTTGCAATCTCACCCAGATGTATAAATGTGCCCGGCACTTGAACCATAAAGAAGTCCATTAATAATGGATAAGTATATTAAAGAAATTGGTCATTGTTTCTGGATAATATTATTAGGTTAAGCATGATGTGTGCTGTTATAGAACCTTTTCTGCTACAAACAACACTGTTAGTAAAGCAAGACCCAAACCTATCACTTTAGTTAATTCCAAACAAAGCTATTCTGTGTACACTGCAGTAGCGCATAGAGAAAAAAACTACTCACTGCGGATCCCGGCCCGCAGCAGCTCTCTGCCCCCAGACCCTGTTAGAGAGAGACCCAACCGCCTGGTCAGGTGGGCACTCCTGAGGCTGCAGAGCGGAAGAGACCACCAACACTGCTCACCCCTGCCCACATCCCTGGCCCAAGAGGAAACTGTATAAGGTCTCTGGGCTCCCGTGGGGGAGGGCCCAGGAGCGGCAGGACCCCTGTGCCTGAGACACCACCAGAACCAGAAGGAAACAGACCGGATAAACAGTTCTCTGCACCCAAATCCCATGGGAGGGAGAGCTGAACCTTCAGAGAGGCAGACAAGCCTGGGAAACCAGAAGAGACTGCTCTCTGCACACACATCTCGGACGCCAGAGGAAAAAGCCAAAGACCATCTGGAACTCTGGTGCACTGAAGCTCCCGGAAACAGCGACACAGGTCTTCCTGGTTGCTGCCGCTGCAGAGAGCCCGTGGGTAGTACCCCACGAGCGAACTTGAGCCTTGGGACCACAGGTAAGACCAACTTTTCTGCTGCAAGAAAGCTGCCTGGTGAACTCAAGACACAGGCCCACAGGAACAGCTGAAGACCTGTAGAGAGGAAAAACTACACGCCGGAAAGCAGAACACTCTGTCCCCATAACAGGCTGAAAGAAAACAGGAAAACAGGTCTACAGCACTCCTGACACACAGGCTTATAGGACAGTCTAGCCACTGTCAGAAATAGCAGAACAAAGTAACACTAGAGATAATCTGATGGCGAGAGGCAAGCACAGGAACCCAAGCAACAGAAACCAAGACTACATGGCACCATCGGAGCCCAATTCTCCCATCAAAACAAACATGGAATATCCAAACACACCAGAAAAGCAAGATCTAGTTCCAAAATCATTTTTGATCATGATGCTGGAGGACTTCAAGAAAGACGTGAAGAACTCCCTTAGAGAACAAGTAGAAGCCTACAAAGAGGAATCGCAAAAATGCCTGAAAGAATCGCAAAAATCCCTGAAAGAATTCCAGGAAAACATAAATAAAAAAGTAGAAGCCCATAGAGAGGAGACACAAAAATCCCTGAAAGAATTCCAGGAAAACATAAATAAACAAATAGAAGCCCATAGAGAGGAGACACAAAAATCCCTGAAAGAATTCCAGGAAAACACAATCAAACAGTTGAAGGAATTAAAAATTGAAATAGAAGCAATCAAGAAAGAACACATGGAAACAACCCTGGATATAGAAAACCAAAAGAAGAGAGAAGGAGCTGTAGATACAAGCTTCACCAACAGAATACAAGAGATGGAAGAGAGAATATCAGGAGCAGAAGATTCCATAGAAATCATTGACTCAACTGTCAAAAATAATGTAAAGCAGAAAAAGCTACTGGTCCAAAACATACAGGAAATCCAGGACTCAATGAGAAGATCAAACCTAAGGATAATAGGTACAGAAGAGAGTGAAGACTCCCAGCTCAAAGGACCAGTAAATATCTTCAACAAAATCATAGAAGAAAACTTCCCTAACCTAAAAAAAGAGATACCCATAGACATACAAGAAGCCTACAGAACTCCAAATAGATTGGACCAGAAAAGAAACACCTCCCGTCACATAATTGTCAAAACACCAAACGCACAAAATAAAGAAAGAATATTAAAAGCAGTAAGGGAAAAAGGTCAAGTAACATATAAAGGAAGACCTATCAGAATCACACTAGACTTCTCGCCAGAAACTATGAAGGCCAGAAGATCCTGGACTGATGTCATACAGACCCTAAGAGAACACAAATGCCAGCCCAGGTTACTGTATCCAGCAAAATTCTCAATTAACATAGATGGAGAAACCAAGATATTCCATGACAAAACCAAATTTACACAATATCTTTCTACAAATCCAGCACTACAAAGGATAATAAATGGTAAAGCCCAACATAAGGAGGCAAGCTATACCCTAGAAGAAGCAAGAAACTAATCGTCTTGGCAACAAAACAAAGAGAATGAAAGCACACAAACATAACCTCACATCCAAATATGAATATAACGGGAAGCAATAATCACTATTCCTTAATATCTCTAAATATCAATGGCTTCAACTCCCCAATAAAAAGACATAGATTAACAAACTGGATACACAACGAGGACCCTGCATTATGCTGCCTACAGGAAACAAACCTCAGAGACAAAGACAGACATTACCTCAGAGTGAAAGGCTGAAAAACAACTTTCCAAGCAAGTGGTCAGAAGAAGCAAGCTGGAGTAGCCATTCTAATATCAAATAGAATCAATTTCCAACTAAAAATCAAAAAAGATAAGGAAGGACACTTCATATTCATCAAAGGAAAAAATCCACCAAGATGAACTCTCAATCCTAAATATCTATGCCCCAAATACAAGGGCACCTACATACGTAAAAGAAACCTTACTAAAGCTCAAAGCACACATTGCACCTCACACAATAGTAGTGGGAGATTTCAACACAGCACTCTCATCAATGGACAGATCATGGAAACAGAAATTAAACAGTGATGTCGACAGACTAAGAGAAGTCATGAGCCAAATGGACTTAACGGATATTTATAGAACATTCTATCCTAAAGCAAAAGGATATACCTTCTTCTCAGCTCCTCATGGTACTTTCTACAAAATTGAACATATCATTGGTTAAAAAACGGGCCTCAACAGGTACAGAAAGATAGAAATAATCCAATGCGTGCTATCGGACCACCACGGCCTAAAACTGGTCTTCAATAACAATAAGGGAAGAATGCCCACATATACGTGGAAATTGAACAGTGCTCTACTCAATGATAACCTGGTCAAGGAAGAAATAAAGAAAGAAATTAAAAACTTTTTAGAATTTAATGAAAATGAAGGTACAACATACCCAAACTTATGGGACACAATGAAAGCTGTGCTAAGAGGAAAACTCATACCGCTGAGTGCCTGCAGAAAGAAACAGGAAAGAGCATATGTCAGCAGCTTGACAGCACACCTAAAAGCTCTAGAACAAAAAGAAGCAAATACACCCAGGAGGAGTAGAAGGCAGGAAATAATCAAACTCAGAGCTGAAATCAACCAAGTAGAAACAAAAAGGACCATAGAAAGAATCAACAGAACCAAAAGTTGGTTCTTTGAGAAAATCAACAAGATAGATAAAACCTTAGCCAGACTAACGAGAGGACACAGAGAGTGCGTCCAAATTAACAAAATCAGAAATGAAAAGGGAGACATAACTACAGATTCAGAGGAAATTCAAAAAATCATCAGATCTTACTATAAAAACCTATATTGAACAAAACTTGAAAATCTTCAGGAAATGGACAATTTCCTAGACAGATACCAGGTATCGAAGTTAAATCAGGAACAGATAAACCAGTTAAACAACCCCAAAACTCCTAAGGAAATAGAAGCAGTCATTAAAGGTCTCCCAACCAAAAAGAGCCCAGGTCCAGATGGGTTTAGTGCAGAATTCTATCAAACCTTCATAGAAGACCTCATACCAATATTATCCAAACTATTCCACAAAATTGAAACAGATGGAGCACTACCGAATTCCTTCTATGAAGCCACAATTACTCTTATACATAAACCACACAAAGACCCAACAAAGAAAGAGAACTTCAGACCAATTTCCCTTATGAATATCGATGCAAAAATACTCAATAAAATTCTGGCAAACCGAATTCAAGAGCACATCAAAACAATCATCCACCATGATCAAGTAGGCTTCATCCCAGGCATGCAGGGATGGTTTAATATACGGAAAACCATCAACGTGATCCATTATATAAACAAACTGAAAGAACAGAACCACATGATTATTTCATTAGATGCTGAGAAAGCTTTTGACAAAATTCAACACCCCTTCATGATAAAAGTCCTGGAAAGAATAGGAATTCAAGGCCCATACCTAAACATAGTAAAAGCCATATACAGCAAACCAGTTGCTAACATTAAACTAAATGGAGAGAAACTTGAAGCAATCCCACTAAAATCAGGGACTAGACAAGGCTGCCCACTCTCTCCCTACTTATTCAATATAGTTCTTGAAGTTCTAGCCAGAGCCATCAGACAACAAAAGGAGATCAAGGGGATACAGATCGGAAAAGAAGAGGTCAAAATATCACTATTTGCAGATGACATGATAGTATATTTAAGTGATCCCAAAAGTTCCACCAGTGAACTACTAAAGCTGATAAACAACTTCAGCAACGTGGCTGGGTATAAAATTAACTCAAATAAATCAGTTGCCTTCCTCTATACAAAAGAGAAACAAGCCGAGAGAGAAATTAGGGAAACGACACTCTTCATAATAGACCCAAATAATATAAAGTACCTCGGTGTGACTTTAACCAAGCAAGTAAAAGATCAGTACAATAAGAACTTCAAGACACTGAGGAAAGAAATTGAAGAAGACCTCAGAAGATGGAAAGATCTCCCATGCTCATGGATTGGCAGGATTAATATAGTAAAAATGGCCATTTTACCAAAAGCAATCTACAGATTCAATGCAATCCCCATCAAAATACCAATCCATTTCTTCAAAGAGTTAGACAGAACAATTTGCAAATTCATCTGGAATAACAAAAAACCCAGGATAGCTAATGCTATCCTCAACAATAAAAGGACTTCAGGGGGAATCACTATCCCTGAACTCAAGCAGTATTACAGAGCAATAGTGATAAAAACTGTATGGTATTGGTACAGAGACAGAGAGATAGACCAATGGAATAGAATTGAAGACCCAGAAATGAACCCACACACCTATGGTCACTTGATTTTTGACAAAGGAGCCAAAACCATCCAATGGAAAAAAGATAGCATTTTCAGCAAATGGTGCTGGTTCAACTGGAGGGCAACATGTAGAAGAATGCAGATCGATCCATCCTTATCACCCTGTACAAAGCTTAAGTCCAAGTGGATCAAGGACCTCCACATCAAACCAGACACACTCAAACTAATAGAAGAAAAACTAGGGAAGCATCTGGAACACATGGGCACTGGAAAAAATTTCCTGAACAAAACACCAATGGCTTTTGCTCTAAGATCAAGAATCGACAAATGGGATCTCATAAAACTACAAAGCTTCTGTAAGGCAAAGGACACTGTGGTTAAGACAAAATGGCAACCAACAGATTGGGAAAAGATCTTTGCCAATACTACAACAGATAGAGGCCTTATATCCAAAATATACAAAGAACTCAAGAAGTTAGACCGCAGGGAAACAAATAACCCTATTAAAAATGGGGTTCAGAGCTAAACAAAGAATTCACAGCTGAGGAATGCCGAATGGCTGAGAAACACCTAAAGAAATGTTCAACATCTTTAGTCATAAGGGAAATGCAAATCAAAACAACCCTGAGATTTCACCTCACACCAGTGAGAATGGCTAAGATTAAAAACTCAGGTGACAGCAGATGCTGGCGAGGATGTGGAGAAAGAGGAACACTCCTCCATTGTTGGTGGGATTGCAGACTGGTAAAACCATTCTGGAAATCAGTCTGGAGGTTCCTCAGAAAATTGGACATTGAATTGCCTGAGGATCCAGCTATACCTCTCTTGGGCATATACCCAAAAGATGCCTCAACATATAAAAGAGACACGTGCTCCACTATGTTCATCGCAGCCTTATTTATAATAGACAGAAAATGGAAAGAACCCAGGTGCCCTTCAACAGAGGAATGGATACAGAAAATGTGGTACATCTACACAATGGAATATTACTCAGCTATCAAAAACAACGCGTTTATGAAATTCGTAGGCAAATGGTTGGAACTGGAAAATATCATCCTGAGTGAGCTAACCCAATCACAGAAAGACATACATGGTATGCACTCATTGATAAGTGGCTATTAGCCCAAATGCTTGAATTACCCTAGATCCCTAGAACAAACGAAACTCAAGACGGATGATCAAAATGTGAATGCTTCACTCCTTCTTTAAATGAGGAAAAAGAATACCCTTGGCAGGGAAGGGAGAGGCAATGATTAAAACAGAGACTGAAGGAACACCCATTCAGAGCCTGCCCCACACGTGGCCCATACATATACAGCCACCCAATTACACAAGATGGCTGAAGCAAAGAAGTGCAGACCAACAGGAGCCGGATGTAGATCGCTCCTGAGAGACACAGCCAGAATACAGCAAATACAGAGGCGAATTCCAGCAGCAAACCACTGAACTGAGAATTGGTCCCCCGTTGAAGGAATCAGAGAAAGAACTGGAAGAGCTTGAAGGGGCTCAAGACCCCATATGTACAACAATGCCAAGCAACCAGAGCTTCCAGGGACTAAGGCACTACCTAAAGACTATGCATGGACTGACCCTGGACTCTGACCTCATAGGTAGCAATGAATATCCTAGTAAGAGCACCAGTGGAAGGGGAAGCCCTGGGTCCTGCTAAGACTGAACCCCCAGTGAACTAGACTATGGGGGGAGGGCGGCAATGGGGGGAGGGTTGGGAGGGGAACACCCATAAGGAAGGGAAGGGGGGAGGGGGATGTTTGCCCGGAAACCGGGAAAGGGAATAACACTTGAAATGTATATAAGAAATACTCAAGTTAATAAAAAAAAAAAATAATCACTTTCCCATGAAGGAGCAAGAATAACATAAGAAGGCAAGTGGAACACGATGTCAGTTATGCATGATTGGGAAAATAAAGAAGCTACTAAGGGAATGAAAAAAAAAATAAGTCAGTTATTCTAAATTGTGATCTAGTTAGAGAAGAGCCTCAAGGTATTTGTAAATATATCTTGAGTCTGAGTCTTATTTCTCAGAGCATGGCGCTTTGTGGAAGAACTGGATCAAACTGCTACATTATATTGTTCATGAGTTTTAAGTCAAGCTAAGTTTACAGGGGATATTGTCTAAGCACATACTCAAATAATAAATTATAGATGCCATAGGTTGTCAAAAGTTATGATTTTTGTAGTAGAATCATGCCTCATATTTGAGTTGAGGTCTTGCAGTTGATTTGGTAAACTAACCTGAAAAAGACTAAATGAATGTATTTGAATTTAATTGATAAATTATTGATATTTATGACCATGGAAATGGTTGAAGGGATAACTTTGTATGGTAAAGTGTAGAAAAACTCAGAATACATGTCATTACAGCGGATTTAAGCATTCTTTTCCCAGATTTCAAGTTGTATTAAAAAGCTTACAATAATAAAAAGAAAGCATATTATTGAAATAATAGACAAATTGATCAATGTATAGAATTGAAGACTCAGATCCAGATGGAACTCCATGCAGGTAAAAACACCTTGTTTTTCACAAAGCAAACAAAATTACACACTGGGGAAAAAGTCAGCTTCTTGGCAGACAGATGGTGTGAATAGCAGCATACAGAGAAATGAAAATAAATCCATATCTCTCACCCTGAACACAACTCAACTCCAAAGGGATTAAAGACCGCACTCAAGTCACTGAAAGACCAAAAGCCCTGAACCTGACCTCTTTTTTTCTTTTTTCCTTTCCTTTTCTTTCTTTCTTTGTTTTTTGACTCTGTATTTGTGAATCCAAAATTCAGTTTAACAGACTGGATGTTTTCCTATCCTGAGTCTCACTGGTCACAGAGCTTCCCACAATGACTTCTTCCAACACCTCCCACCAGCAGCTGTACAGATGTTGGCTGACCTGCTTCGTGGACACCAGGATACATCCTCAATTTTTCCCTCTGCTCATCAAAATGTGAAAGTTCACGGTCTGTAGCTTTACTGCCATAGATGTCCAAGTGGAAAGACATTTCTCCCATTCTATCAGGATGCTGGATGAGTTGTGAGTGCCTATGCGGCTCATTTCTCCTGTCCTGTCAGGATGCTGGAGGAGTTGTGAGTGCCTATGCGGCTCATTTGTTTGTTTTCTGGGATTTTCCTTTGCGTGTTTGCTTTCTGAGATAAGGTGTTACAAAGCTCAGCCTGGCCTCAACACACTGATGTAGCCAAAGATGACCTTGAGCACTTTGCTTCTCCTGCTTCCACCCTCCAAGAGCTAGGAATGTAAGAATCCCACGAATCCTTGCTCTTTGCTTTGGGGGCTATGGAGATGGCCCAGATTGGGATCCTTCTCTCTCAAGTGTTCTTACTTCACCTGCCCAGGGCTGGAGTTTGCCAGACAGTTGCTCCTGCAATCTCAGAGTCAGTCTGCTCACCAGGAGGCTGCATTAGATAACTTGTCATTTTTCTTTCATCAGGGTTGTTATTAGTTCTTTAAAATCTGTTCGGGTCTCAGCCTGATTGTTCACCTGTGAGCTGATGTTTTTAAAACATCAAAAAACAAAAACAAAACAATACAAACAAACAAAAACCTTAGAGTTTTACATTTCTCTGGGCCTTAAATGAGTATCCCAAAATACCAGCACTTTCCTAGCTCTTAATCTCATCAGAGTCCTCATGAGCTCTCACCTTTCTCTGCAGTTGAAGGCAGATTGGAAGAACCAGGAGTAGTCTGAATGAATGTCACAGAGTCACTGTATGCAATGCTCACTACTCTGCAGAAGGTTAGCTGCCACTTCTAGGGACATCATTGGAATGCACTTGGTGGCACATAAATAATTAAGGGGCGACTTTTAATTAAGGCTTTGTAGTGAAAACGGCTTTGTGCAACATTAAGAGCTTTTGAATAACTAACTTTGATGCTCTCTTTGCAACCTGAACTTGTCATCCCTGGAAACTGCACAAATAGTGAGTTTTAACAGCTTTGGTCTTTTGATGATACCAGAGACTCACTTCTTTCTTGTGAATGAATGCTTTGTGAAAAGTCAGGAATCTGTTGAGGTGGCCAGCACTTCTCATTTCAGGGAGATGATGGTATTCGTTATTCTTATCATTGCTGGGACAACATATTCGACTAAATCAACTTATCCATGGTTTGTTTGTAGTGGCCAGTTAGGACACCAGACTCATGGAGGAGGGGAAGGGAGGCCAGTAGGAGCAGCTCTGGCTATGGTGACAGGAGCCTGAGGCAGCTTACTTCTGGTTCTCTGTCTACTCTGGATTTCTGTTACAAGACGTGATCTTGCAGCTTTTCGTCCTGCTTTGATACTTCCTAGCCACGATGAAATCTTCTCCCTCTGGAACTAGATAAGACAAATTATCCTGTAATTATCCATCCCTTATAAGATATTCATAGCTACCTGTGGGCTATTTAATGCCACACAGAATCTGGATCATCTTTGTCTTCCTCCATCTTCCTTCCATTCTCTGTGAATTTAAACCTTTACAATCAATGGTTGCACTCAATGGTCTCAACGGAACATTGGTTGAATGTATAAGGGAGAGAAACAGGGTGTGTCTGTGTTTGCGTGCGTGCACATGTGTGGTGTTTAAGCTCTTTCTTGTGTTGTTTCTTTTCGGCTATTTTGGGGACTGTGTAAACGTGAATAGCTTTTCTTACACATTTTGTCAAAAACAAGTTTAAGCAAAGATTCTTCTGGTAAGAAAAATGCTCATGCTATTTTCAGTGAAAGATTTAATAATGCCTCAGGTCATAATTGAAAGTATACTATATAAGGAGTGGAGAGATCACTTGGTAGTTGACAGTGCTTGCAGCTTTTCACTGGACTCTAGCTCAGTTTGTAGCAAACACAGTTAGTGGATAGCAACAGTTTGTAACTTCAACTGTGAAAAATCCAAGGCCAACTTTTGAACTTTTTGAGCAACTGCTCTCATCTCTCCACATCCATATATATTTACCCATAAATGTAAAAAAACAATAAAACTTTTTAAAACTTGTTTCATACAAATATTAAGTAAATTAAACTTATTTTTGTCTCTGGTATATATCCTGAGTACTCTGAAATCTCAAATATTATAATATTTGGGTTAGTTGATGAAATTGTCTTAATGATCATTAGCTCACTGTCAGATAGGATCTCCAAAAGAAACCTAGACATTTTTCAGTACCAATTCTCATAGATACAAATCTAGAATGTATGTAAACTATTTGATAAGTAAGTTCAGACTTACTTTACGAGTTTCAGGAAGACCAATTTATTTGACTATGCTTATAAAATATAATAATCAGCTGTATATAATCCAGTGGTGTCTTCCTAGAGAAAAATCAGAACTTTGTCTCTTTATTATCAAGTCGTGTGTGTGTGTGTGTGTGTGTGTGTGTGTGTGTGTGTGTGTGTGTTCAAATGCCATAATTCCCTAGTCTTTTGTTGGTTCCTCAGAAAATTGCTAATGATGAGATTTTCTAAGTAGGGTAATAGTTCTATAAAGTTATTAATAGTTTTCTTCTAAATTTATTAAAGATGTATTCCTGAAAAAACCTACCATTTATAAAACAGATCTGTGTGCATTTGTGGACATAGAGGAAGTATATGACCTCCCTAGCCTTGTCATTTTGACATGACCTAGATTCATCCAAAAAAGACATCTCAATGAAATAATCTGTCTTCAACATCCTGTCTGTAAGAGACTGCTTTGCTAATTGATTTAGAAAGACTCAGTCTATTATTGGTGGTACCAATCCCTCTGAAGGTTCACTCAGGATGTATTACAAAGTTAGTTAAGTATGAGCCTGAGCAAACCAGAGTGACTCCCCAAGCAGCCATCCTCCACTGTTACTGTTTTAAGATCCTACTTCAACCTTTCCCTAAATGTCTAATCTAGAAATACTCTTTCTTTCCCAAGTTGCTTCTAGTTCTAATGTTTTTCATAGCACATAAAGAAAACTAGAAGAGAAATTGAGACCAAAAGTTGTGGTATGAACATTTTTTAATTTGAATTTCTGTCAAGACATACCAAAACATGTAAAAGGCATAAAAAAAGAATATTCATCAAAACAAATAAATAATATATATTTTCCTTACTAGGATTATAGCTAGATTTGTTTTTTACACACTCTTTATAGTATAGCTGATGGAACAAGGTACACATGTTAAGCCAAATTTTGAAAAACCTTACTATGTCCATTGGACTATTCACACGCTTTGGAGGTTATGAGTTATTGTAGCCATGTAGCTTTAAAAATGAACCCATGCTAAAGTCAGCTATGTATTGGCATTGGTGGTCTCTGTTCCTATCCTGGTACAGTGTCTGAGATCCATGACTGTGTGTTTTTCCTAGGCAACACCTCTCTCACAAATGCCAGCTCTACCTCTACTGATCTCCAAGATCAGTCTCTTGCCAGTTCACCACCCATAGCCAGTTCCGGGAGCATTTTTGCCAGCCTGGGCTCTCCAGTGGTTTCCTCTCCTCTGGAGCTTGGAATTTTCTTTCCATTCAAAACGCTAGCTGAATGCCGCCTGGCTATGTTCTTTCCTGCATGCTCATCTAGGTCACTTAGAATGGAAAACACCAGTACTCTTTGTTTAAAATAAACAGATGACACAACCACTAGGTGTGAAATCTATCCTTCTAAACTCACCAATTATTCTTATTATTCAATTATGTTAGAAATCTTCTTGTGGGGGAGGCTGCTACCAGGGCTAACAGTTCCCAGTCCATATCCTGCCTCCTCTCCCTCTTGCCTCCCTGTTTAAAGCCTGTTTCTTCTTCCTTAGTCCCCTTTTCCTCTCTAGGTCCTGGAAGATTCACCTCCTCCTTCTCATTCAATGATTGGCTTCTTTTCATCTTTATTAGTCAATCAATTAATTAAGGGAAATTCCCGTACAAGTAATGTGTTCAAATTGAGTAGCTATGGAAAAAGATTTATTAATATGTCTGTAAAAGATGGGAGAGAGTATCCCTGTATCATGGGAAAAAGAAAGAGTGGTAGAGAAAGATGCATTATGTCTTCCTCTGCCCTCTGTCAGCAAACATACATAGACATTATCATGTATATCACACACACACACACACACACACACACACACATACACACACACACACATACACGCACGCACACACACACGCACACCCACACACACATACACAAAATAAGAGCAGTATGTGTTCACTCCTTCTTTAAAAGGGGAACAAGAATACCCTTGGCAGGGAATAGGGAGGCAAAGTTTAGAACAGGGGCAGAAGGAACACCCATTCAGAGCCTGCCCCACATGTGATCCATACATATACAGCCACCAAACTAGATAAGATGGATGAAGCAAAGAAGTGCAGGCCGACAGGAACCAGATGTAGATCTCTCCTGAGAGACACAGCCATAGTATGGCAAATACATAGGTGAATGTCAGCAGCAAACCACTGAACTGAGAACAGGACCCCCATTGAAGGAATCAGAAAAAGGCCTGGAAGAGCTTGAAGGGGCTCAAGACCCCATATGAACAACAATGCCAACCAACCAGATCTTCCAGGGTCTAAGCCATTATCCAAAGACTATACATGAATTGACCCTGGACTCCAACCTCTTAGGTAGCAATGAATAGCCTAGTAAGAGCACTAGTGGCAGGGGAAGCCCTTGGTCCTGCCAAGACTGGACACCTAGTGGACGTGATTGTTGAGGGGAGGGTAGTACTGGGGGGGGGGGAGGATGGGGAGGGGAAGCCCATATAGAAGGGGAAGGGAGGGGATAGGGGGATTTGGACCCAGAAATCAGAAACAATTGAAATGTAAATAAGAAGTACTCTAGTTAATAAAGATAAAAAAAAAAGAAGAGCAGTATGTGTTATCATAAAGCTAGGTTCTTCTATTTAAAGATTCTACCACATAAAGAGGAAACATATATTCAGACATATCCATGCCATACTTTACAGAGAAGATAAAACCAAGGGCAAGAAATAGATGTATGTAAACTTATCTGTGGGTCCAATATAGTTTTTAATATCAAATACAATCTAGAAATAGATTAAAGATAGTTTTTACCTTAGGGCCAAGGAATATTTCTTAGGACCAAATTGGCATTATCTAAGGATCCAGCTTGCCACTATCCTTGGACATGAGGACAAAGGACCATGTCTCTTTCTAACATCCTACCTGTATAATTATGACAAATTACACATGAAATATCTTCTTTCCTTTGCCTGTTCTTATGCCAAAATATCTGAAAAAGACTACTTAACAAATAAATGGCTTATTTGAGATTAGAGTTCATGATACAGTGCACAGGAGAAGTAGTAATACACAGCTAGTAACCCACCCTCTATTGTCAGCAAGCAGAAAGAGGTGAATGCTGATGTTGCCTGTACATAGGTGGAGTCTTTCCCCATTAATCGATTAAATTCAGAACCCACATTACAGATACTTCCTGAAGTTTGTCTCCTAGGTGATTTTAGATCCTGTCAAGTTGACAACAAAATTAATCACCGAGATGTGTATAAATAGCAATGAAAAGAATAAAATAAGAATTTGTGCTTTCAGTATAAAGACCATGCTGCAGATAGACGTGTTTCTTAAATTAAACTGTTTTCTAAAACCAAAAAAAGCCTGAAAGGTCAAACCTTTTATGCCTTCCAACTTTTCTAAAACATACAAGATTAAACTATCATATTTTTAAGTATATTTTTATTGCAATACAATGATAATTTCTCCATGTTACTTGATAAACCATAATTTTTTTTCTATTTTTGTGAGTGTAGTGTTTTTATTATCTACTGTTATTTGTAGAAATTTAGTGTTTACTTAGTGTGCATTCCTTTTGGTATAGGTGACTGTAGAAACTAGAGGTTGCCATCCAAAGTCTTCTTCATTTCTTTCCTACCGTATTTGTTATTTATCTATTTAAAGTTTTACTTCTTTAATTAAAAAATAAAATACAGAACATACATTTCAGTTATATTTTTTCTTCTCATTAAAATCTACACAACTACCCCAAACCTACCTACAGATCCATGTTTATGCTTTTTCTAGAACTCTGTCTTTCCCTTTCTTAAGGATATAAAGCCTACCCAAAAATCAACTAAAAATAAACACAAAAGTAATAAGACAAAATAATATCCAAACGAACAAAATAAGACAAGGTATACACAGAGACACACAAAGAATTGTAGAGGCAATAAGTGCTTCCCAACACTCTAGGGCATGTTCTGTTTTTTCCTTTCTAGTGAGTGAAATTGGTTTACCATGATACTCCTTTGGAGAAAATTGGTTTTCACTTTGTCAGCAAGTTTCAATCACCAACAGCTTCTTGCCTGGGGATGAGACTTTGTATATATGTTTCCTTCTCAGTGCTAGCTTTTAAATCTGGTTTGAGCTTGCTCAGAACTTGTGCAAGCTGTCAGAGTTCCTATGACTTCATATGTGTATCTGTATGATTGTGTTTTGAAAATACGGTTTCTTTGAAGTCATCAACTACCTCTGGCTCTTTCATTCTTTCTGCCTCCTCTTCTATACAGATGCCTGATATTTTAGGTAAGGGGTATGATAAAAAAATCTCACTTATGATAGAGAGCTCAAAATTCCATCACTATCTGAACTCTACATTAGTTCCCTTCAACTGAAAGAAAGCTTCTCTTCTGAAGGCTGAACGTGGCACTGATCTACACCTATAACAACAGTACATTAGCAGGAGCTACTCACTTTACTGCTGTGTTCCTTTAGAATAATAAAATTATTGCTTTTCGCTTAATGTATGTGAAAATACACACACACACAAACACACTCATATATATACATATATATACATATTTATACATGTACATATATACATACATATATAAATACATATATTCTCAGGTTTGTGGCTACTTTATCAGTGTCAGATATGAATTCTGTCTCACAGAGTGGGGCTCAAATACAATGTAAAAAAAAAGAGGTTGTTTACTCACTCATTTATACCACTATTAAGTGAGTACATTTTTTTAACCAACTGACTGTTATAGATTATAGGACTTATATCTAAATATTTTTTCCCTTCCAGCATCATAAACTCTAGTCAATAAGAATGAAACATTTTTCTGGGCTCTGGCTCTACTTCTCCATGTTTGACATTGTATGTTATCCTCAGTACTATACATTTCTGATCATGTTATAGGGAGTAAATAATGCCCAGAAGAATGGCCTGTGATGGGAGGGGTGATCTATCGTATCGTCTTTCATCAATGATTTAACAATATGCAAGGCATTCCTGGCCGAACGTTTCAAATGGTGACATATGATATCTATTTAGAACTTCATCTTTGATGACTCCATCTATCTTCCTTTCATATAATGTGTGTGTGTGTGTGTGTGTGTGTGTGTGTGTGTGTGTGTGTGTGTGTGTGTATGTGTGTGTAGCTTAGGAAGGTTCTACAGTGGTAGTGTCCCAAATGTATATTGAAGTGGTGTTTATAGTTACTTGTCTGTCACAGTAGTCCCTATAATAGCCTACCACCTCATCCCTGTCCCCCTTTAATCCTCTTATTAAGGTTCCTCTTTATCTCATTTAAATATCTTCTTCTTGAGATAAGTTTTCATAACAGAAGCTGTATCTTGAAAATTGGTTAAACTGACTATTCCTAGCACACAAGAGCTATTTCTGCTTAACTTCCTTATTTTCTCACTGGTAGAATTAGAAATCTTTTAGCTGTCCTCCATTTTACATTGCATAGTGCTTGACTATTTTCTTTTGTCAACATGAAACAAACCAGGGTCATTTGGGAAGAGGAATCTTCAACTGAAAAAAAAATGTGCCCAGTGCCAACTTTCAGTTTTTCATAAGGCAGAGAAAGGAAAGAGCATCGGGAGAAGATACAACTTTTCCTAACAAGATACAGGGATAAGATTATGTCTTATGACATATTTAGGGTTGCTGTGTAATAATAAAAAAATTTACTTATCTGAGACTAAATTACCTTGCTACTGTAGCTGAACTGCCTAGAAACTGGAAGTTTCTGGCACTTAACACCTCTTCCTAAAACAGCAAAGGATTAAGTAAGTAGACTTTGTGCTATCTCAGCAGGAACTGCACAGATAGAACTTTCCACCAGCTAGTCAGATGTTACAGAAAAGGGGGTTACTTTGAGAAGTGATAATATTTATTACTAAATTGTAAAACATTTCTTATGAAAGCTATCTAAGGGGAAAAGCAGAAAAATCCTGAATGGGAAAAGGGAAAAATTCTCTTTCGCATCTATTTGTCCTCACTACTTATACAAGTTTCAGAATACATGATCACATGTTAAAAAGTTCATCACACGTTCACACATAAAAGCAAATCATAAATGACATAGAAGTTTACAACTGAGAGTGTTTACATGCATAGCCATTAGGAGTAATTATCTAGTTAAACATCCACCACCTGTCACATCTTCACAGGTTCATAGAGAGTTGAAAACCATAACTAAGCTATTAATGAAGTTTTGTATGGATTAACCCAGACGATATTTTATCTTCTTTTACCTATAATAAATTGTTAGTTCCCTTTACGTGACCTTAGTTAATTGTTTTGAAAATCTCTTGGAATGTGTTCCGAGTAATAGAAAGTATGGTTACTGTCTAAGAATCAATTACTTGGTGACACTTGGGAGACTGACAGAATTCTCATTGCAGTTTTGACTATCAGAAAGGGATCTACTAGCGGTACTACTATTAAGAGAGCTTAATAATCACTGATATTTCAGTAATTCTTGTAGGATCATCCTTAAGAATGAAGAAGTCATCTATTTGTCTATATAGCATCACTGCAAGAGAGTACATCTTCATAGATCTGCAGCTATCTGCTCAAAAGTGGTGGGCTAGTACCTAATGATTGCTATATATGTTTAATAATAACAAGAAACATATATTAATATCATGAATCTTTCCTAAATAAATTCTCTTGGGCTTTGCCTATAAAGCAAAACTGTTGCAGATTATAATCTGAACCTTACCTCCTACTATGGCTTCTGACAAAAAAGTTCCCAAAAGACTGGTTCCTGGGCCTTTTCCTTGTAAAGAATGAGTATTGGAGTTAGGAATATTGTGGGGCCTCACCTTGGCAGTTTGTTTTGGGTTGTAGAAGATAGCAGGCTGAGAATGCCATGTATAACAAACAGTTAAGTAGCCTCTGGAGTGACAATTCCATTTTATGTCAGCATAGGAGACTTGGATATCATTTGATAAGGGCTTATGACTAGTTGTATTAATGTTCATAGAATGACCAAATTGTTTGATCCTTGAAGAAGTTACCATTAAATTGGAAGACAAAGAACAAGAGCCAAATAAATTCAGCAGCTAGTGAGATGTAGTCACTGACTGAGCTGAGTCTGAACAAACATCAAAGAAACAGTGAGGTGTACTGTAGCCTAAGTAACGATACAACCAAAAGCACTAAAATTCCTTGAATGAGGCATATAGGTATGGGAAAAGCACTTCAACCTGGGACTTCACTTGACTTAGGCTGCATAAAAATCTACCTTCCAGAAATATACCTAACGGGGTTGGGGATTTGGCTCAGTGGTAGACCACTTGCCTAGCAAGCGCAAGGCCCTGGGTTCGGCTCCCAGCTCCGGAAAAAAAAATAGAAAAAAACAAAAACAAACAAATAAACAGAAATATACCTAACAATGAAGTTGCTCACCTCATCTCACCTGCATGAAGCTGTATACGTATCAAACAATGGACTAAGACTCCCTGCACATAACATTGTTTATAAACTTCTCTTTCATGATCAACTTCCATTCAAAAGTATTCAAGAGCATATCCACATACTGGAGGGAGAAATCTGTTTCAACTGGCCTGAGACAGTTTACAATATATACTCAGTAAGTCGTTTTGAATCCTCTGGAACAACTTTCAAGGGAAACATCCTGTTTAATGTCATATACCTAGTGATAATGAATATGCATTTGATTAAATCAAATGAATCATGGAAACTGATGTTCACAGTTAATTAAGGCTTGCCTAATCAAAAAAAGTCAATCAGAACAGAAATATCCACACTGAACTCTGAGTAAACAATTCCTCCTTCTCGAGAGGTCCACAAATTAAAGCTACACTGAATACCAGTGTTTCTCACTTTGCTTTTGAATAAAGTTTCTTTGTCACCTTGCTC
Source organism: Rattus norvegicus (assembly GCF_021556685.1). Taxonomy (NCBI): domain Eukaryota; kingdom Metazoa; phylum Chordata; class Mammalia; order Rodentia; family Muridae; genus Rattus; species Rattus norvegicus. Next base: position 4,624,664 of record NC_141535.1, on the reverse strand, counting down.
TCTGTGACTTCTTGTAATAAGATGAAAACATCCTGGAAACACCTCACCTGGACAGTAACCTCTGATAAAACTGATAAGCATCTTCTTCAAATAATGACACGAATTATGGGAGCTCCAAAAGAATTCTCCTGTTACTTTCTTGTAATAACTTCTAAGAATGACACAAGCCATGTCTCATGCCTATGTAATGAAATCAGAAGTTATAAAAAAATTCATCCTAGTGTTGTTTTTTGTACCAATTTCAACTTTAAGATATTAAGTACAATCACAATGGAATTCCTTTTTTCTCAGAAGTTTTGATAATGTCACCTACAGTTAAGCAAGAGGAGAATCCTTAATGAATTTCTCTAAAATACATTTGCATGATAGATAAAATATTAACTCTAGAATGAGAATATTGAAAAATGCTTGTTTCTGTGTTACTGCATTGAAAATGTAATTTATACCCCTTTGTCATTTTCAAAATGCAGATGTTCATAGTATACATATTAGATGATGTGGACTATTAATAATAATAAAAGTTTCTAACAATAACTGAAGAACAGAGCCAGTACTCTGAGACAATAATGCTTCTGTCACCTTTAATGTATATAATTTTTGCTATAGGTATACAATGATTTCTACATATGAAAATCTAAATGCTCTACAGCTCATGCTTTCTGGTTTCAAGAACTGAAAACTTCAGTAATAGCTTTTAACTTCCAAATCAAAATGAAAACAAAATGCATGAACAGAAAGAACAGAAGGAAAATAAAAGAAGGGAAGGAAGAAAGCATGGAAGGAAGGAATGAAGGAAGGAAGAAAGGAAGGAAGGAAGGAAGGAAGGGAACAAGGAAGAAACAGGAAGAGATTTGGTAAGTTGCTCATTTGACAGGCTACATGCCAGTATGGAAGACACCTTTGGATGAGTTGAAAAACTGTACAAGATCAGGCATGGTTGTTCATATCTATAATTTATTGATGAATATCAGACATTCAAAGTCATCACTGGATATGTAGTGAGCTTCAGGCAAGTCTAGGATTTATGAGACCCTGTGGTAAAAAGAGTGAGTGAGTGAGAGAGAGAGAGAGAGAGAGAGAGAGAGACAGAGAGGGAGAACGAGAGAGAGTGAAGGAACTAGGGACCTAGAGGTAGAGGAAGAAAGGAAGGACTGACTTTGAGCGATAGCGACACAAGATGGCAGCCACCACAGGCTCAGGAATAAAAGTCCTTCAAGATTTCCAACTGTTGGAAGAGCTGGAAGAAGGCCAGAAAGGAGTAGGCAAAAGCACAGTTAGCTAGGGTCTGGAGGACGATGAGGACATGACACTCACAAGATGGACAGGCATGATAATTGGACCTCTACAAACAATTTATGAAAACCGAATTTACAGCCTTAAGATAGAGTGTGGGCCACTCTAGTATCCTGAAGCATCCCAGTCTGTGAGATTTGTAACAAGAGTCATTATGAACGGCTTGAGCAGTTCCAATGGAGTGGTGGATCCCCAAGCCATGGCAGTGCTGGCAAAGTGACAGAATTGCCACAGCATCAAAGTCATCCTGCAGGAACTGAGGCGCTTAATGATGTCAAAAGAGGACATGAAGCTGCCACAGCCACGAGAAGGACAGAGTTACAACCATTAGTCACCAAGGCCCGGGCCTCCCTTCCCCATTCAACCCAAGTCTTCATTTTCCACAGTAGTGAATTTTCTAGATCCATCTGTAGACCTCAAAGTACTGGACAGGAAGCCCCACTTAAACTTCATCCTGAGACACTGCTCTGATACTAACTTCTTGTCCATTTGAAATACCTAAGTTGTGTTGTGTAACATCATCTGTCGAGTATAACCACTGTCTGCCTGGTTGAACTTATGGGATCAATAAGGTGTGTTGAAATCGGTTTCCTTTGGGAGCTGTGGGCACTGCTAACGCAACTATGTTTAGACACGTCTCACACAATCACCTGCTGCTGGCACTTGGCCTGGGTATGCTTTTGCCCGCCAAGCCCTCTGCCACAGCTGTGTGGTAGCCCATAGAATAGATGGGGAGGTTTCAGGTAGCAGCCGTGGGACTGACCACCACTAGGCTTGGGGTGCTCTGGCTGTACCCATGCTTTCTTAAGTCTAAGTGATTGCCCCATCCAAGCCATGGTCCCCACTCCTCCACTCCCACCCTTGGTCAAAGCTTAGATTGTAACCTCCCCTCCCCTGAAATTGGCCACGGGTGAGGAATTCAGAGTTTTCATTCTCCCCATTTTTATCAAGGGGTGCTGCTTTCCCCTCCTCAAGTCCCTTGTTGCCTATCACCACCCAACACTTGCTGTGGCCAGAAGCCATCAGATGAGGTTGAAAAAGCCTGGCCTCCCTTCCTTAGTTCTGGACCACACTTGTTCACCTGCCACCAGCCTGGGAAGGAAGCGCTGGGTCCTTGGCCCTGCCACCACCATCAGCTCTTGAGGTTTGAGCTCAGGTCTAGAGGTGAACAGAGCAGCCACAGGGCGACTCAGACGGGCCACCACTCAGGGTTCTTGGATATATGCCTAGAGAAAGGCCATGGGAGAGTCCTCGGTGCACATGATTCTGAGTTGGTTCCTTTTCCCATAATTGCTTTGTTTTTACAAGTTGAAGAGGTATGAACAGGGCTCTCAGTCACCTGATCACCCATCGGGTCTGGTGTGGAGACTGACAGCTTGAGCACGAGGCCCTGACTCTGCAAACTCGTGTTTCAGTGTTGCTCCTCAGACTGTGTGGAGGGACCCAGAGGAGCTCTGTGTCACCATGTTCACAGATCGTTTGCAGATAGGTGGGCCTGGCTCCTGGCTCATTGACAAGCTCCCCTCTCTGTTCAGGGCCACTAAACGTTGAAATGTGGATGGATACTAAAATAAAGGCAGTTCGAGGTGTTACAAAGGGGAAAAAGAAAGGACTGAGCTAATGAAACACTGGTGATTCTTTCTTAGTTCATTCCAGCCTCATTAAGTTTCAAATTTTTCAGACTAGCCATATGTACAACAAAATTCAAAAAGACAATGATAATAACCACATGGCAGTCACCTGGGGAGGAAATTTGTTCACAGTGGTAGAATGTAAATGAGCTGAGTTGATAGTATAAGAATAACGCAAATCCTCAACTGATTGATTTGAAGTATCTTTTCCCACATATGAGCTTACTTTAATGAGAGGAATGGTGGACATGTCAACCTTTAATGAAGTACAATTTTTTAAGCCTTCTCTATTCCTATTTTCAGTCATGGTGACTTCATGCAGGATTTTCGGATAGTATATATCAGTATGATATCATCTTACTAAAATCAATAGGAAATACCAAATTTTTGAATCCCAATTAATTAAAGATGAATATTTACACAAAATTATTTGTATCAAATTCGACAAAGTTGTTTTCCTGAATAACAAAGGCACACAGAACTAAACCCTTAACAAAAATTAAAATCAGGACCCATAGAAAAGGTTCAGGGGTTTTCCTTGATCTCTAGTAGAGAACCTAAGTTCAGTGTCCAGTATCTATACTTGGTGGGTCATTACTACTTGTCAATCGAGCTCTGGAAATTGGGTACCCTCTCCTACATTTTGCAAGTACCTGTACTCATTTGTGCACACATGTACAGATGCATAAAGCAAATATTTAAAACCGCCTTTAAATATGAAAAACTAAAAAAAGTCAAAAAGAAAATGAAGGACAAAGAACAATGATTTGAATATAAGTCATGTTAATACTGTACATATATATAAAAAAGTCATTTAACATAACCTTGAAAGAGCATAATTCAGATAGTTAAAATGCAGTCCCACACTCCTACCCAGTATTTAATATCAAATTATTCTCTATAATTATCCAAATCAATATTCAAATCAATAATTTCTACAGGTGCATTTAATAGTCTTTGTTCATTAAACTAATCAAAATCTATGTTGTAGTTATTTGAAGAGAAAGATTTTTATGAATCTCGTGATATCAGCTGAATAAATATTAAAATTATGTATGTAAAACTTTACAAATGTTAGTTTCAACACAAAAGTATAAATTTACAATTTAATAAACAGGGAACTAATTGATCAACCAAATGTTAACAACTAACATTCATCAGTGTATGCAATAGAAAATAATATTTGAGATATAAAATTAAGACTTATGTTAGTAAAATAATGCATAAGTTATTTTACTTAAAAAGAAAATCTTATGATCGTATTAATACAGCTAGAAAACATTAAGAAAAAACTTAATACTCTTAAAAATGGGATACACATGCACACAAATTTAGAAAAGTTTGATACATATACATTATATTATAATTTCATTTCAAAAGTTAGAACTACCATTGTGTTTGTTGTGAATGAAAGGATGATGTTTCAGACCATAAGCAGAAATAAAATTTTCTGGAATTTTACATAAATAAAAGGCATTTAGAAAATAAAATTTTTAATAACATCTCCATCATAATTAGATGAGTATGTTCCTGCCTTCTTGCAATGAACATTGAATTGATCACTATTGTATCAAGAAAATTGTGATAGCTGTTCGGTACAGAGAATGAAAAGCTGTCCTCTGGAGCTCATGGTTATCACACTCATGAACCCACAGCACCTGTGTTAACACAATACTTTCACATGATCAAGCCAGCTAGAGTCAGGGCTTAGATGGGGTGACAAACCCTTGCCAATGCCATATTGAGGTGCTTTTGACATTTGATGGCTACTAGTGAATGAAGAATCATTCATTTTGGGGGGGGGTATTGCCTTGGTAATTTGCATGTGCTTCAATAGATTCCCTTCACAAGTGACACTAGATTCTGATTCTTTGATGAGATCTAAAAGGTAAGCAGATGAAGACATGGTGTCAGGAGATGTATTATAGGAAATCTGGTGAGATTTGGTAAAGAGAATGTAGAGTGCATACAAGTATATTTCTTTATATAAAAAATAAAGAAAAATATGAAAGGACAAATGTTTACTTAATTAACAGAAGATAGAATATCTCTATAGACAAATTCTAAATAGCTTATATACATAAAGCTAGAAATAATAGATGAGTTTAAAAGATGTACAAATTTTCTTCACTGTTTAAGAGATCATCGTAAGAGATCATGGGAGAGAATGTAATGTATTATAACATACTTTCAAATGTAAAAGATTATAACTTTAGCTTAGTAATAAATACAAGGTTTTTCACCGACTGAGAGTATGTATAAACAGTTTGAGCTAACGCCTCCCTGTTAAATTATACGCATTTCTAAATTCCTCAGAAAAACAACCTTAGAATAACTACTTTTAGTCCCACAAAGTCCAGGGAATTGGGGCAAAAACTCTTCAATGGTTTCTTCAAGCTATACATAATTACTTTTATATTTATTACTAAACAAAAATTATGATCTTTTACATTGGCACAGAATTTATTTGATACAAATTTAGATTTTTAAGATTTTCTTTAATATAAATTTCACATTGATTTAAAATTAATATTGTTACTCAGATGTACATGTATTGTGCCTATACAACACACTTCAGCATAGATGGCTTATACCCAGTCCTTTTCTGCTATTAAAAAATGAAGCTGAGATGATTAAGCACGTGAGTTTAAGGCCAAATAAAAAAATTCATGTCTCTAAGTTTATTGTTAGAATGCTTTCAAGAAAATTTATTAAGATAATTAATGGACAACAGTCCAGATTACTTATATAGGTAGATGGTTTGTAAAAAACACCAGAAGTCCAAAAAATATGACATTTAATGTTCTTTAACTTTTATTGAGACATGTCCACTCCCATCATCTCCCCTTTGGTATATTCAAAGAAGAAACTGAAAATCTCCACCTACACGTGAGGTGATTTATTGTGGCAGACAGACACTATACAAAAATGGCTCCAATTCTTCTACAGACTAATTACTGTCCAGAAAAGGAAAAATTGCAGAATAAGTTGGCTGAAAATTTCTGCCAAGCCAGAATGATTAGCCCTTCAAAATTCAGTGTTTCAAAACTCTTTCTGATGATCCTAGGCCAGAGGCCTGAGACTTGCTCTTACGTGTTGCTCACAGGGGGCTGTGCAAATAGAAAATTGTCACTATAACCTGTCTCAGTTCTAGAAGTCATGCTAGGCTTTCTATATTTACAGATATACGGCTCATTCTCAGATTACTGGCGGGGTTGAAAACAGTATAATCTTATAACCCACTCAGACAATTTAACTTTGAGAATACATATTTAATTAGCTAGTTATCAAATAATACATAAGCTAGACAGGATATAACAGATTTTAAGCCTTTTAAAAGCTAAAATATATCTAAATGTTCCGTTTAACTGATAAAAGTTGGGCTGGTGTTAGGTACATCTTATACTTTTAAATTACAAAATGAAAATACTTGTGCTCAACTTATATTTCAGAATAAAGTTTCTGTTTTTTTTTAATTAAAAGGGTACAAGAGTAGATTGATGTCATTATTAAGGTGAAGGGATGTACAGTATAGAACCAGGCCTGACATTGGATAAAAAAGGAAGGATGGGTGGGAGAAAAGTTTTAGAGAGGCAGAGGAAGCCAGAGTGAGAATGCGAGAGCACAGAGAACATGGCAGTAGATGTTTAGATGCCTCTCTGTACATATTACAGGTTGTTATGACTATTCTCAAGGGATGGGTGTGTAGAGGATTCTGTGCCATCTAGATTGGCAAATTATATAGTATCAATTGCATCAGAAAGTATTGTTTGATGTGTTCTTTCATAAGGCAACGTAATTGGGTTTAAGAGAGTGTATGGTGGCCAGATGCATGGACCTAAAAAAGAATCGGGATGTCTTTGCCTGGCGTGGTGGAAACCCAACCAAGAGGGCAGTGGATGAGGGAGGAACAGCCTGACAGGGAGCCATGTTGGGAAGAATAGTGTGTCAGAAAGTAGATGGGGGCAGCATGGAGCCACTCAGATAAATTATTGCTATTTCCAATGGCACCAGAAATATTAAGGGAGTGAGACAGCTAGGGTATAACTGGGAACCAGTTCTGTCTGTTTTTTTTTTCTGTTTTGTTGTTTTTATTTTTACTGCAGCACATATATTGTGTGTCGAGTGTCCTGAAGGGAAAACATGCTTAAGTCCTTAAGTATGAAGTGATTTATTGTATCATGGCCACATATATCCATGATGGGATACTAAAGACAAAGATAGGAGAGTGAGGATTTTTAATTTCCAATAAATTATAGGATTTTGGTGTTACTCAATCATATGATTTTTTTGGGTAGGATATCTACCTTGTGATCTAGACTAATAGATGAATCACAGAAAGGAAAAAGGTGGAAGCAGAGTTACCATTAAAGGTTTTTGGGGCCTGGGAATCAGATGCAAGGGACAGAGAGACTACAAGGTGACAGAATATGTTGCTTATCAATTATATTGAGAGGTTACAAAGGGAATGGCAGGTTTGAGGAAAGCAGCCAGTTAGACAGGACTGTGATTTAACACTTCCCTGCTTATGAAAGAAAATTCAAAAGTCACATCCAGCTGGAAAGTCTTATGAATACTATGAAGTAGCTATTAATGTGGAAGCAGGACTGCCCTAGGCTGTGTGAAAGACCTGGACAAAACAATAACTGGAACACTAGTTCTATGCCCTTACCCAGGATCAAACTTGTCAAGGCCTGTCTAATGCTGAAGCCAAAATCTTAAAGGAGTTAAGGTTGAGGGAAGAGACTCTTCCCTTAGGTTGTGGTTATCAGTTCTTAGGCAGCTGTAACTGTGGTATCCCATGTTCTTTTCGTCAGCATTGTCTGACTTAATCATTTGCTGACTTAGTTGTTCACCATGTACAACCACCAGTACCCCCAGGACTGCAAATTATAAATATGATTCTACAATTTCTAGTAAAGAGCAAATGAATTTCAAGCAATCATCACAAAAATGTTTACTAACAGCAGTCACATTTTAAATCAGACAAACTAAAAATAAATTGAACACCATGTGCTCCAGCTGTATATCCTGTGAACATAACCCCAATACACCAAATTACTACAGAGGTACTTGTACAATTTCACCCATTGTTTCTTAGTTCCCAGCAGGGAGGAAATGCAATTCATATGAATCCTAATGGGGTGACTTCTCTGCTTTTCCTATCAGTTATTTTGTTATACTGCCACTATGCCATCCTCATCGTGCAATCCGAGATAGCACAGTGATCTATGACTCCAGATATAATGTTTGACGATGTAATTGCAAATATTGGAAGAGAAATGAAGCCTTATATACTGCTATATATTTATTTAAATGTCCCTGTTTGTTTTATTCCAGAGACTGTGCTGCTAAAGGTATATACAAACTTCTCCCTCATTTCCTCTGCTGAAGGCTATGTGGCTCTGTTTTAATTCTCATGTGAAAAGTATCACATGCTCTATACTATTTCAAGAGATGTATCTCTCTTACTCTTTTCTCTTTAAAGAGTCTAAACTGTCCTTATATCAAACTATGCTGTTTATATAACAGGCAAACCCAGAAATATCAACTGTGCTTCACAAGGTAAGTATGCAAAATACGGTTTTATAGAATTGCTTGTAATGCATCTACTCCTATTTTTATTTTCTGGTCTATTCAGGTGTCTTTTATAATATCCACCTGCTTGTTGCCCATGGAAAATTACAAACAAAAGCAAAAACACAAAACAATTAAAGTCTGTTATCAAATCTTAAGCAAACATTCATCACTCTAGGACTGGGAAATTGCTCAGAGGGTAGAAACATATGGACCTGGGTATGAATATTCAGCATGTATACATAATGCGAGGCATAGGGGATAGCTACACATAACTATTACCTCTGAATCCTGAGGGCTCACTGACTAGTTCTCCAATTCCACACTGAATTTCTAGTTCAACAAGAGAACTTATGTCAAGAACAGTGAACAGCACTAAAGAAGACACTTGAAATCCTTCTCAGATCTCCAAAACACATGCACAGATGGGTAAAGCCACACAGTTACAGGCATGCACCACACACTCACATCCACCTACATTCTTACAACACACAACACCACAGATACATAGAAAATGGTTAAGGGACTACAGGGTAATTCTTAATTTGCTGTTGTCACCCAGTATGTATCTTATATACTGATAATAATCTAGAAAAGATTAAGCTGAACAGAGTTTATTCATCGTTTTACCTTTTGCTATATTTTAATTTAATTAAAATGCTTTTGTAATTTTATGGGATTCTAGAATCACCCAGGACAAAAACTTTTGAGCATGACTGAGAGAGAGAGACATCAGACTGGAAGAGTTCTAGTGCAAAGGCCCTCCAGCCAGAAGCTGGAACCCAGATGCCCTTCAACAGAGGAATGGATACAGAAAATGTGGCATATTTACACAATGAAGTACTACTCAGCTTTTAAAAACAATGACTTCATGAAATTCCTAGGCAAATGGATAGAACTAGGAATTATCATCCTGAGTGAATGAACACAGTTAGTATATACTAGTCCAAAGCTTGGAATACCCAAGATACAATTCATAGACCATATGATGCTCAAGAAGTAGGAAGAACAAAATGTGTACACTTCAGTCCTTTCCAGAAGGGGGAAAAAACACTCAGGAGGGAGGGGAATATAGGGACACAGTGGAGCAGAGACTTAAGGAAAGGCCTTCTAGATGCTGCCCCATCTGGGGATCTATCACATCTGCAGCCACCAAACCTAGTCAGTATTGCTGATGCCAAGAAGTCCTTATTGATGGAAGCTTGATGTGGATGTCTCCTGAGAGACTCTGCCAGAACCTCACTGATATAGACAAGCATGCTTTAAGCCAACCATCGGACTCCATGGGGACTCCAATGAAGGAGTGAAGGAAGACCTGAAATGGTTTGCAAACCCATAGGAAGAACAACAATATCAACCAACTAGACTTACCAGTGCTCCCAGGGATTAAACTACTAACCAAATAGTACTCATGTAAAAGCCTATTGCTTCAGTTGCATATGGAGCAGAGGATGGCATTGTCTGGCATCAATAGGAGGGGAAGCCCTTGGTCCTGTGAATGTTCCTTCCTCCAGTGCAGGGGAATGGTATGCTACTGAGGTGCAAGTGGGTGGATGGGAGGAAAAGCATCCTCCTGGAAGCAGGGGGTGGGTTGTGGGAGAGTGGGTAACTCGGCAAGGGAATAACATTTGCAATGTTAATATATAATATCAAGTTAAAAAATGTTACCACTGCTCTTAATAACCCTATATAAGTTTTTAAAATCCACTTGAAAAAATTCTTACTACGTCTGTTTTGTGTATACACATGGACTATGATGGATTAACACCATATCTGGGAATATCTCCTCAATATTAGATATAACATCTGAATATGTGATTATTTATATCCATTTTTTGTTCAAGAAGAATCTGATGCCAAAGAAAATTTCCTCTTTTTGATTAGCATGGAAATTACATTCAAAATAAGCTAATAAAATAAAGGATACCTGAGTGTATACACATTCACATACATATTCATATATATGAATATGTGTGTATATATGTATACATGATGTAGGCCTCCTTCACAGGGCATCTAGGCCTTAACAGTTCCCTCAGGCCTACACATTGCACCTAGGCCTTCATGTTTTCCCTAGACCTTTAACAGCCAGCAGCTTTGCCCTCTGAGCCATCAGTCTACAGAGGAATTCATAGAGAAACCCTGTCTGAAAAACTAGGGGAGGGAGACAAACAGATTAACAGATTGATTGCTCGCTCTTCCCCCCCCCCTCTCTCTATCTATCTGTGTGTGTGTGTGTGTGTGTGTGTGTGTGTGTGTGTGTGTGTTCAACTGAGGAGGCACTGGCAAATAAATGTTTGCCCCTCCTCTGTAAGCCAGTCCACCCCAATACTGCCTTCCCTTTTCCTTAGTTTGTTTGGTTTATTCCAAGTTAATTGTATCTGTTTCTTTAATTTCCTCTCCATTTCTTTATTTGAGTCAGGGGTCTTTGCACATAAGCCCTGGAAATCAGTACCTGGATCAGGTCTGCAGCCTGCTTACAGGGTTCTAACCACCTCCACCACTCAAGTGATGCAATTAAAGACATGCAGCACCGCACCTGGCTTCTTTTCTCTGCACATTTACTTTAGTTGCGAGGTTCACTCAGGTCTGAGAGAGGAGGGAGGGAAGGAGGGAAGAGAGACAGAGAGTGACAGAGAAACAGTGACAGAGAGGGAAAATTGTAGGTTATTGTTCCTTCTCTTCAATCACTGTCTGTTGTTTGCCATCTTGGCAACCATGCCCCGAAACCCTACCTTGGTAAGATCAAGCATAATGGCAACAACCATATAATTCCTGCTTAGTCGCACTGAACACCCCAGTCATCACTACCTGTGGAGTATTGTAAGGGGGCTCCTCTGATCTAGAGAGTAGTACCCTTGAATGAGATGAGAAGCACAACAAGCATTATTTGTTTTGAAATATAAGACGTGGAAAGAACTACATGTGTGGATTTACAGAGAGAAAGACAGAGAGACAGACAGACAGACAGACAGGACTGACATGACAGAACAGGACAGGACAGTAGAAAAAAGCAAGAACACAAACAAAAACTCAAAATGGAAGTCTGGTTCCAAATATTCTCTGTCTGCACTGTCACTCTAGTGTTCGTGGTCCAGCTTATAAAACCTTATACATGGATCGTTTTGGGAAATACTGCTCGGTGTTCGGTTCAGGTCCAAGATTATTGCAGGTAACTAGACAACAAAGAAATCAGTATACTGACTTCTACAGTGTTTGGTTTCTGAGTGTGTTATCACACAGAAGAACCTACCAGAATATGTAATGAATTCTGGCAGTAACAGCAGAAACAACCAATGAGAAAGTGTCCTTACAATATTAGTAACTGCAAAAAAATGGCAGACTAGCTAGGTAACCGTTACCTAGCCATTAACTAATCTGACATAGGCCTTCTTCACATTGCATCTAGATAGGCCTTCCTATCTTCCTCTCCAGTACTGAGACCAAAGTGAGATCGAAGTCATGCATCACCATGGGTGCCTTCCTTTTCATTTTTTTCTTTCATCCTAGGAAGTGTGTGTGTGTGTGTGTGTGTGTGTGTGTGTGTGTAGAGAGCGAGAGAGAGAGAGAGAGAGAGAGGGAGAGGGAGAGGAGCAGAGGGAGAGAGAGAGAGAGAGAGAGAGAGAGAGAGAGAGAGAGAGAGCGTTCTAGAGAGAGAGGGGGGGGGAGCTTTAAAATCAGCACTCAAGACTTTTTTCTTCCTATCTCTATCCCAATCCCCCCAAACCATCAGTAAAGCCACCAGCACCAGAGACAGAGGAAGATGAAATCTCTAGTCTGAAAAACTAGAGGAGGGAGATAAACAGATCTCTCTCTCTCTCTCTCTCTCTCTCTCTCTCTCTCTCTCTCACTCTCTCTCTCTCTTCCTCATAATTTGTTAAAGTGTTCCCTTTGTGCTGTGTGGATTCTACTTTATTAAACAAGTTTCACATCATACTAGATCCAAAGAGGAGTCAACAGTTTCTTGGCGTGCAGGCAGTTGTTGCCTGCTTTAAATATTTTTTGGTGTGTTTGTTTGTTTGTTTGTTTGTTTGTTTCAAAACCCAGGGCCTGCCTTCGTTCAACAGAGCCAAACTCAGTTCTCCAAGGGAAAAATGGAGTTAAGTCCGAAGTCACTGGCATTTAAGTCATCTGCCATTGAAAGTCATAGGAGATGGGAATATCGTGCTTTCTCTAATGGAGATTCACCTGGGAATGCATCAACCACATATAAGGACAGGCCTGGGGTACAACGGGGTGGAGGATGGGGAGGAAGGATCTGGAAAGAGCTTTGCCATGTGAAACTATGATCAGAATGTTGCATAGAAAAGAAAATTTGTTCTTTAAAAAAAAAAAAAAAAAAAAAAAAGCTCCTGATATCTATCCAAAAAGGAAAGAAAAAAAAAACCGACAGCACAACTTTACTAAATGCAAATGTTCCATCTCCCTGTATCCATCCACTCCACTCCCAGATAGGTAGATGATAGTTTGCACTTCTGTCCCAGTTGTGCTATCGAGGTCAATAAAAGGGGAACTACCTCTGTGGTTATGTTTTACACACACGAAATAAAATAAAAGGAGTGGATAGACGTGCCTAGCATTTTAAGATGCTCAGTTACTTTGCAAGCTTCATTTTGTTTCATTCTTTTACAGGTTTATTTATTTATTTTCATTTATATGAGTACACTAAAGCACTTTTCATATACACATGGCAGTATAGTACACGGGATATCCCTTTGCAGAGGGTTGTGAGCCACTATATGGTTTCTGTGGAATGAAACTCAGGACCTCTGGAAGAGCAGAGCAGTGAGTGCTCTTAACCTCAGAGCCATCCCTCCAGCCCTTCACAAGCTTTATTTAACTAAACATTAAACATGAATCAGAAATGCCAAATCCTGTAAATATGGTCCAGATTCAGCCTTACTTAGAAATCCAGAGCTGGCAGGGCGAGGCTAGGATTTGAGAGTGAGCAAAGGGAGTCTTCCTCTTTCCCTGAGGGTGTGCTATCAATTCCATTACCATTTCCAAACAGCTGGGTGTGAGTCTAACTAAGGTTTTCTTCAGTCATTTGCCATGAGCCAGAACACTGAAAGGACAGCGAGGGATCAGACATTCACACTGAAATCATCACTCACTGATTTCAGGCAGAAAACTTGCCCCTCCCCTCCCCAAAGAGGCACAGCCTGGCTCAGCACTGAAGCAAAGCATGCTAGGGTAGCAGCAGTATTACCCTGACAGACCTTCAGGGACATGCATATCTCCAGCCACAACCACCCCCTCTTAGCTAGCTCCTGTCCACCCTGCCCCCTTCCCCCACATACAGGGAGGAGGCCTCTTGTGTGTGTGTGGTGGTGGGAGCAACACTGCCCACCCCTGCCCACATCCCTGGCCCAAGAGGAAACTGTATAAGGTCTCTGGGTTCCCATGGGGGAGGGCCCAGGAGCGACAGGACCCCTGCGCCTGAGATACCACCAGAACCTGAAGAAACAGACCGGATAAACAGTTCTCTGCACCCAAATCCCATGGGAGGGAGAGCTAAACCTTCAGAGAGGCAGACAAGCCTGGGAAACCAGAAGAGACTGCTCTCTGCACACACATCTCGGACGCCAGAGGAAAAAGCCAAAGACCATCTGGAACCCTGGTGCACTGAAGCTCCCGGAAACGGCAGCACAGGTCTTCCTGGTTGCTGCCGCCCCAGTGAGCTCGTGAACAGCACCCCGAGAGCGATCTTGAGCCTCGGGACCACAGGTAAGACCAACTTTTCTGCTACAAGTGACCTGCCTGGTGAACTCAAGACACAAGCCCATAGGAACAGCTGAAGGCCTATAGAGAGGAAAAACTACACGCCGGAAAGCAGAACACTCTGTCCCCATAACAGGCTGAAAGAAAACAGGAAAACAGGTCTACAGCACTCCTGACACACAGGCTTATAGGACAGTCTACCCACTGTTAGAAATAGCAGAAGAAAGTAACACTAGAGATAATCTGATGGCGAGAAGCAAGCGCAGGAATCCAAGAAACAGAAACCAAGACTACATGGCACCATCGGAGCCCAATTCCCCCATCAAAACAAACATGGAATATCCAAACACACCAGAAAAGCAAGATCTAGTTTCAAAATCATATTTGATCATGATGCTGGAGGACTTCAAGAAAGACGTGAGGGGGCAAACATCCCCCTCCCCCCTCCCCTTCCTTATGGGTGTTCCCCTCCCAACCCTCCCCCCATTGCCATTCGGCCTCTATCAGTGTAAGTATCATGGTGAATTCAGTTAGGTCACTATGGTCACTTGATTTTTGACAAAGGAGCCAAAACCATCCAATGGAAAAAAGATAGCATTTTCAGCAAATGATGCTGGTTCAACTGGATGTCAACATGTAGAAGAATGCAGATCGATCCATGCTTATCCCCCTGTACAAAGCTTAAGTCCAAGTGGATCAAGCACCTCCACATCAAACGAGACACTCTCAAACTAATAGAAGAAAAACTAGGGAAGCATCTGGAACACATGGGCACTGGAAAAAATTTCGTGAACAAAACACCAATGGTTTATGCTCTAAGATCAAGAATCGACAAATGGGATCTCATAAAACTGCAAAGCTTCTGTAAGGCAAAAGACACTGTGATTAGGACAAAACGGCAATCAACAGATTGGGAAAAGATCTTCACCAATCCTACAACAGATAGAGGCCTTATATCCAAAATATACAAAGAACTCAAGAAGTTAGACCGCAGGGAGACAAATAACCCTATTAAAAATGGGGTTCAGAGCTAAACAAAGAATTCACAGCTGAGGAATGCCGAATGGCTGAGAAACACCTAAAGAAATGTTCAACATCTTTAGTCATAAGGGAAATCCAAATCAAAACAACCCTGAGATTTCACCTCACACCAGTGAGAATGGCTAAGATCAAAAACTCAGGTGACAGCAAATGCTGGCGAGGATGCGGAGAAAGATGAACACTCCTCCATTGTTGGTGGGGTTGTAGACTGGTACAACCATTCTGGAAATCAGTCTGGAGGTTCCTCAGAAAATTGGACATTGAATTGCCTGAGGATCCAGCTATACCTCTCTTGGGAATATACCCAAAAGATGCCCCAACATATAAAAAAGACACGTGCTCCACTATGTTCATTGCAGCCTTATTTATAATAGCCAGAAGCTCGAAAAAACCCAGATGCCCTTCAACAGAGGAATGGATACAGAAAATGTGGTACATCTACACAATGGAATATTACTCAGGTATCAAAAACAACAACTTTATGAATTCGTTGGCAAACGGTTGGAATTGGAAAATATCATCCTGAGTGAGCTAACCCAATCACAGAAAGACGTACATGGTATGCACTCACTGATTTGTGGCTATTAGCCCAAATGCTTGAATTACCCTAGATGCCTAGAACAAATGAAACTCAAGACGGATGATCAAAATGTGAATGCTTCACTCCTTCTCTAAAAGGGGAACAAGAATACCCTTGGCAGGGAAGAGAGAGGCAAAGATTAAAACAGAGACTGAAGGAACACCCATTCAGAGCCTGCCCCACATGTGGCCCATACATATACAGCCACCCAATTAGACAAGATGCATGAAGCAAAAAAGTGCAGACCAACAGGAGCCGGATGTAGATCGCTCCTGAGAGACACAGCCAGAATACTGCAAATACAGAGGCGAATGCCAGCGTCAAACCACTGAACTGAGAATAGGACCCCAGTTGAAGGAATCAGAGAAAGAACTGGAAGAGCTTGAAGGGGCTCAAGACCCCATATGTACAACAATGCCAAGCAACCAGAGCTTCCAGGGACTAAGGCACTACCTAAAGACTATACATGGACTGACCCTGGACTCTGACCTCATAGGTAGCAATGAATATCCTAGTAAGAGCACCAGTGGAAGGGGAAGCCCTGGGTCCTGCTAAGACTGAACCCCCAGTGAACTAGACTGTTGGGGAGAGGGCAGCAATGGGGCGAGGGTTGGGAGGGGAACACCCATAAGGAAGGGGAGGGGGGAGGGGGATGTCTGCCCGGAAACCAAAGAATTATTATTAAGTATTAAATAAATTTAATAAAAAAGTTTATAGAATGTGGTTAAATGCTTAACACATTAAATTGTTGCATAATAGATCTGGTCAAATCTGCAATTTCAACTGAATCTGAGAGCATATTTTTTCTATGAAATATGAAGCAGTAACTTTATATATTTCAGGATTTCAGATACAACAATTAAAAATGAGGCGTAAGACCCAAATTTATTGAATACTGTTACCTTGTATCTTTATATTCAAGAAAATTTTCATGATGCAAATAGTTCCAAATGAGCAAAATTGAATTACCGTTAATTAAACTTCCAGGACTTTATAGTTTTTTGTCATTAAGAATCACCTTTGTGAAAATATATGTATATGAATATACAGTGCACATATGTCTATTCATCTCATTATACTTACTATGAAAGCTTGTGTCCCTAACATTTTTGTGGGTGAATATATTTTCACATTTGTTGTGGTTGTGTAAACATTACATTAAATGGAAGTTAATGTAAAAAAAAAAAGTACACATATTACTAGAGCCAGCAAATGGGAACTACCTGAATTCACAAAGAAACACTGTTTCAGTTCGTTAAAATGTCGATGTATCTTGAATAGTACCCTGAATACATGTGAATCCTATTGGGAACCCACTGAATTCATCAGGATACTTAGATTCCGTTCGTTAAAATGTTGCTATATCTTGAAAAGTACACTCATACAAGCATGTCCCATTGGGAACTCATTGAATTCATCTAGAAATTTTGATTCCATCCGTGAAAATTTTTCTATACCCCGAACAGTCCACTTGTTACTATTGCGGCCTATTGGGAACTAACTGAATTCACCAAGTTACTTAGATTCGGCACACGGAATTTTGAAAAATCTTTAAAAGTACACATATTACTAGAGCCTGCTATAGGGAACTACCTGAATTCACAAAGAAACAGTGTTTCAGTTCATTATAATGTTGCTGTATCTTGAATAGTACCCTTATTACATGCGAACCCAATTAGGAACGCACTGAACTCACCATGATACTCAGATTCTCTTCGTTAAAATGTTGCTATATCTTGAAAAGTGCACTCATGCAAGCACGTCATATTAGGTTCTCATTAAAATCGCCTAGAAATTTTGATTCCCTTCGTGAAAATTTTTCTATATCACGAACAGCCCACTTGTTACTATTGCGGCCTATTGGGAACTAACTGAATTCACCAAGTTACTTAGATTCGGCCCACGAAATTTTGATGAATCTTAAAAGTACACATATTACTAGAGCCTACTAATGGGAACTACCTGAATTCACAAAGAAACAGTGTTTCAGTTCGTTAAAATGTTGCTGTATCTTGAATAGTACCCTTAATACATGAGAATCCTATTGGGAACCCACTGAATTCACCATGGTACTTAGAATCTGTTCATTACAATGTTGCTATATCTTGAAAAGTACACTCATACAAGCATGTCCCATTGGGAACTCACGGAATTCGCCTAGAAATTTTGATTACATTCGTGAAAATTTTTCTATATCCCGAACAGTACACTTGTTACTATTTTGGCCTATTGGGAACTAAGAGAATTCACCAATTTACTTACATTCGGCTCAAGAAGTTTTGATAAATCTTTAAAAGTACACATATTACTAGAGCCTGCTAATGGGAACTACCCGAATTTTCAAAAAACAGTGTTTCAGTTCGTTACAATGTTGCTGTATCTTGTATAGTACCCTTATTATATGCAAATCCTTTGGTGAACCTACTGAATTCACCATGATACTTAGATTAGGTTCCTTAACATGATGCTATGTCTTGAAAAGCACACTCATACAAGCATGTCCCATTGGGAACTCACTGAATTCGCCTAGAAATTTTGATTACATTCGTGAAAATTTTTCTATATCCGAACAGTCCATTTTTTACTATTGGGGCCTATTGGGAACTAATTGAATTCAACAAGTTACATAGATTTGGCTCACGATATTTTCATAAATTTTTAAAAGAACACATATCACTAGAGCCTGCTAATGGGAACTACATGAATTCACAAAGAAAAAGTGTTTCAGTCCGTTAAAATGTTGCTGTACCTTGAATAGTACTCTGATTACTTGCGAATCCAATTAGGAACCCACTGAATTCACCATGATTCTTAGATTCCGTTCGTTAAAATGTTGCTATATCTTGAAAAGTACACTCATACAAGCATGTGCCATTGGGGACTCACTGAAATCGCCTAGAAATTTTTATTCCATTCCTGAAAATTTTTTCTATATCCCGAACAGTCCACTTGTTACTATTGCGGATTACTGAGAACTAAGTGAATTCACCAATTGACTTAGATTCAGCTCACGAAATTTGATAAATCTTTAAAAGTACACATATTTCTAGAGGCTGCTAATGGGAACTAAATGAATTCACAAAGAAACAGTGTTTCAGTTCATTAAAATGTTTCTGTATCTTGAATAGTAACCTTAATACATGCGAATCCAATTGGGAACCCACTGAATTCACCATGATACTTATATTCTGTTCGTTTAAATGTTGCTCTATCTTGAAAAGTACACTCATACAAGCATGACCCATTGGGAACTCACTGAATTCGCCTAGAAATTTTGATTCCATTTGTGAAAATGTTTCCATATCTCGAACAATCCACCTGTTACTATTGCGGCCTATTGGGAACTAACTGAATTCACCAAGTTACTTAGATTCGGCTCAATAAATTTTGAAAAATCTTTAAAAGTACACATATTACTAGAGCCTGCTATAGGGAACTACCTGAATTCACACAGAAACAGTCTTTCAGTTCATTAAAATGTTGCTCTATCCTGAACAGCACCCTTATGACATGCGAATCCTACTGGGAACTAATGAATTCACCATGATATTTAGATTCCGTTCGTTAAAATGTTGCTATATTGAAAAGTACACTCATACAAGCACCTCCCATTGGGAACTCATTGAATTCGCCTAGAAATTATGATTCCATAAATGAAAATTTTTCTATATCCTCAACTGTCCTCTTGTTACTAATGCCGCCTATTGGGAACTAACTGAATTCAAAAAGTTACTTAGAATCAGGTAAAGAAATTTTGATAAATATTTAAAAGGACAGATATTACTAGAGCCTGCTATAGGGAACTATGAGTTCACAAAGAAACAGTGTTTCACTTCGTTAAAATGTTGCTGTATGTTGAATAGCACCCTTATTACATGCGAATCCTACTGGGAACCTACTGAATTCACCATGATATTTAGATTCCGTTCGTTAAAATGTTGCTGTATCTAGAAAAGTACACTCATACAATCATCTCCTATTGGGAACTCACTGAATTTGCCATGAAATTAGGTTTCTATTTGTGAAAATTTTTCTATATCCCGAACTGTCCTCTTGTTACTATTGCGGCCTAATGGGAACTAACAGAATTCACCAAGTTACTTAGATTCGGGTAAAGAAATTTTGATAAATCTTTAAAAGTACACATATTACTAGAGGCTGCTAATGGGAACTACCTGAATTCACAAAGAAACAGTGTTTCAGTTCCTAAATATATTGCTGTTTCTTGAATAGTACCCTTATTACATGCGAATCCTATTGGGAACCTTCTGAATTCACCATGATACTTACATTCCGTTCGTTAAAATGTTGCTATATCTTGAAAAGTACACTCATACAAGCATGTGCCATTGGGGACTCACTGAAATCGCCTAGAAATTTTTATTCCATTCCTGAAAATTTTTCTATATCCCGAAAGGCCACTTGTTACTATCCGGCCTATTGGGAAGTAACTGAATTCACCAATTTACATAGATTCAGCTCACGAAATTTGATAAATCTGTAAAAGTACACATATTTCTAGAGCCTGCTAATGGGAACTACCTGAATTCACAAAGAAAAAGTGTTTCAGTTTGTTAAAATGTTGCTGTATCTTGAATAGCACCCTTATTACATGCGAATCCTATTGGGTACCTTCTGAATTCATCATGATTCTTACATTCCGTTCGTCACAATGTTGCTATATCTTGAAAAGTACACTCATACAAGCATGTGCCATTGGGGACTCACTGAAATCGCCCAGAAATTTTTATTCCATTCCTGAAAAGTTTTTTATATCCCGAACAGTCCACTTGTTACTATTGCGGCCTATTGGGAACTAAGTGAACTCACCAATTTACTTAGATTCAGCTCACGAAACTTGGTAAATCTTTAAAAGTACACATATTTCTAGAGGCTGCTAATGGGAATTAAATTAATTCACAAAGAAACAGTGTTTCAGTTCATTAGAAAGTTGCTATATCTTGAATAGAAACCTTAATACATGCGAATCCAATTGGGAACCCACTGAATTCACCATGATACTTAGATTCTGTTCGTTTAAATGTTGCTCTATTTTGAAAAGTACACTCATACAAGCATCTCCCATTGGGAACTCACTGAATTCGCCTAGAAATTTTGATTCCATTTGTGAAAATTCTTCTATATCTCGAACAATCCACTTGTTACTATTGCGGCCTATTGGGAACTAACTGAATTCACCAAGTTACTTAGATTCGGCTCAATAAATTTTGAAAAATCTTTAAAAGTACACATATTACTAGAGCCTGCTATAGGGAACTACCTGAATTCACACAGAAACAGTCTTTCAGTTCATTAAAATGTTGCTCTATCCTGAATAGCACCCTTATGACATGCGAATCCTACAGGGAATTAATGAATTCACCATGATATTTAGATTCCGTTCGTTAAAATGTTGCTATATTGAAAAGTACACTCATACAAGCACCTCCCATTGGGAACTCATTGAATTCGCCTAGAAATTATGATTCCATAAATGAAAATTTTTCTATATCCTCAACTGTCCTCTTGTTACTAATGCCGCCTATTGGGAACTAACTGAATTCACCAAGTTACTTAGAATCAGGTAAAGAAATTTTGATATTTAAAAGGACAGATATTACTAGAGCCTGCTATAGGGAACTATGAGTTCACAAAGAAACAGTGTTTCACTTCGTTAAAATGTTGCTGTATGTTGAATAGCACCCTTATTACATGCGAATCCTACTGGGAACCTACTGAATTCACCATGATACTTAGATTCCGTTTGTTAAAATGTTGCTATATCTAGAAAAGTACACTCATACAATCATCTCCTATTGGGAACTCACTGAATTTGCCATGAAATTAGGTTTCTATTTGTGAAAATTTTTCTATATCCCGAACTGTCCTCTTGTTACTATTGCGGCCTATTGGGAACTAACAGAATTCACCAAGTTACTTAGATTCGGGTAAAGAAATTTTGATAAATCTTTAAAAGTACACATATTACTAGAGGCTGCTAATGGGAACTACCTGAATTCACAAAGAAACAGTGTTTCAGTTCCTAAATATATTGCTGTTTCTTGAATAGTACCCATATAACATGCGAATTCTATTGGGAACCTATTGAATTCACAAAACACAATAAACACATGAGTTGTTTATGATGGAGATCATACTTCTGTGTTATAAAGCAAAATTCCTAAAACACTGCTTATTATATGGCAATCTCTGATCCTTTGCAATACCTCTCCTTTAGGAATGTCTTCTGCTCTATCTCCACACAGGAAAGGCAAAAGTATGTGATAAAGATGTGAAAAAATAAATCAAATCTGTCTCTGTGACTCGGCTGCTCTCTAATTCTCAACATGGTATAGGACAGCTCTTCTCATTTCATAATGTATTTAATTGATGTTGAAATTATGCTAGTAAAATTTGAGATATACAAATACTGAGGGATGAGGTATTCATTAATATTAATTGCCATGTATGACAGGATCTAGATTCACTTAGGAAACAAATCCCAGACAATGACTCTAAGGGAGAATTATGACTGTCCTAACTAAGGTGAAAATACTCTGAATGTGGACTGCAACATTCAATGGGCTGCAGTCATGAACAGAATAAAAAGGAGAAAGTTGAGCCAAGCACAGCATTCATTTCTCTGCTTGTAATGCAATGTTAAGATGAGTTTCACACAGTTTGTAGTCATGTCCTCCCTGTTAAATAGATAATGTCTTCAAAGTGAGAGGCAAAATAAACCTTTTATTCATCAAGTTTTATAAGAGGTTATGATTTGGGAAGAATACCCCAGACTCAAATAATATGCAACAGGAAAGAGTGTTAATTTTGTAGATAACCTGCCAGCAGGGAGGGAGATCTACCATTCATCAGAATGGAAGACAACGGTATGGAAATTTCAGGGTCAATTTTAAGTCTGTTAGGGTAGGAATGGGTGACTTTTATCTTTCATTCCTATTACTGATTAGCTCTATCTCCAGGAGTATGGCTGCCTTTGTGATTGGTTAAAGCACTGAGGGATTTGGGGACTTTTGCTACTTAATTATACTTGTCTCAGGCTAGCTGATGGGTCAGCTTTTACAGCTTCTGATTGGTTGCCCATGAAGTAGGCTCAGACTAGGTGGTAAGGCATCTTCCTGATTGGCTGCCAGCAAGTGGTATTTTTTCCTGGAATTGACTGTTTTCAGTCTTTTCCAGTTCTTGGAAACATAAATTTAGGGCTATTCTCCCAAACTGTTGGTTTTCAGCCTGTCATGGAGTCAGCCTGAGTCTGTCTCACTCAGTCCTCTCAGCTTCTTTCATTGGATATTTTCTTACATCAGTAAAAAAATAATTAATATTCGTAGTAATTAGGTTTACTCATTTTTACATTGAGAATGTCTTAAAGGTTAACATGAAGATGGACAAGAGTTCAAATACTAATGCTGGGCTGGAATGAGGGAAGAGAAAAGGTGATAATGAAAAATGATCCAAGACATGTTGATAAAGACAATTCATTTTATATTCCTGGGTTTTGCCTTTTTATCTGCAGCTTTAGATATCTCCTACTAGAGAACATATAGACTTCAGCCTAGTATTCCTATAGATCTAATATTTCACTATAGAAGAAACTTGTTTAAAAACTGAGAGATGACTTGGTAAAGTGTACTGTGAAAATGTAAGAACCTGAGTTCTTATCTTTATCACCCATATGAAAAATCTAAACTTGTAGTGTTGTTTTTCTATTTTACGAGAGACAGAGTTGAGAAGACACACAAACGGGATTTCTGAATCTTGCTGGTTAGCCAGTATAGCAGATTTAGTTAAGCTCCAGAATCTCCCCTGAGACAAATTCAAAACAATAAGGTAGACAGCTGGAAAGATTACCCAGGTGAAAGGTCAGTTGTTAGGCAGAAGAAAACCAACTCATGCTAGTTGTTCCCAGACTTTCACATGTGCTTTGTAGAATTTGCACACGCGAGAACAAGCACGCGCGCACACACCCACCCACACACACACACACAGTTACTCACAAAAGTCTACACAGACAATATATAAACAGAATTTCAAACATTAAAAGAACCCTCAAAGTATTGAAAAACATAAGCTGGAGAAATAAGTGAAGAAGAAAACTGACATGAACCTTTGTCCTCTGCAAGTACACATTCAGTAGATTGAACCTGCATACAGAAGTGTGTATGCCTGTACACAATATACATACACACAAACACTCTCAAATAAACACACCACAATCCATTTTTGACTATACTAGTGTCACTATGCATCTATTATCCCATTGGCTCTCCCCTGCTTACTCTTCTGTGTCATAGCTCCAAGGACTAAACATACCTACCTCCTCTGCATTTCTTTCCTTACCAATCCTTTTTACTCTCAATTTCCATTTGTCTTCTCTTTTCTCCTTTTGTTCTGTCGTTTGCAGAAACATACTGAATGTTTTCTTATAGAAACTTAAAGGAAAACTCTTATTACTCTATTGAGCTTTCTGCCACATTTCAAATTCTAGCAATGAGATTCTTTGAGGATTTGTAAACTTTTTATTGTCATATTAATATTTGAAGGATACATTATTACTTATTTCTTCATGTGTCACTTCTTTGCTGGATGAATTTGAAGTAGGGTGAAAAAAAAGTCATATATAATAAAGCTAATGCAACTGGAATGTATTTTAAAATTTCAGAATCAAATATATCTAATGACAAATAAAGAATGTCTAGGAATCCACATATAGTTACCAGTGCTCCCTGGCACTCACATGTTGTTACATTCAAGTTTCTCATCATAGAAAATACAGCAGTCAATCAAGCAAAAATGATTGCATTCCAGTCTGGAAGTGTATTGAATATAAGTTTGTTGTATAAAAACACTGATAGGGAGTTTTGCAGATGATAATAACACAATGATCACCTATTTTTGACTTAATGTGTAATTGGTTTCCAGCTATTGAAATTTTAGTGCTTAAAGTTTTTCAAAAATATATTCAGGTTAAGTCACTGAAAATATGTCTGTCAATATCAAGATATATTGCCCATATCTTATAGTGGATTTTCAGATCTTGAGGCTGAAAAACACATGCTTTTGATATGAAACTTGAAACATAGTCACCAAGAAAAGCTTAGTCAGAGAAAGTTGGAACATGCCTATAATCTCAGGAGAGAGAGGAAATCAGATCTCTGATCAAGGTCAGCCTGAAACAGATCAAATTTCAAGTAAAGAACACCATAGATCCAGATGTTGCGGTACACACTTTAATCTGGGAAAGATTTTCTGCTGGAGGCATACATAAGGTCAGTGAAAGAAGGAAAGTTTCCTTTTTCTATGCAACTGCTTGCAGTTACTTGCTAGCATTCTTTCCAAACTTCTTGCCCAGCAGAATTTAGGGTTGCAGAGACAACATATAGTGGGCTACTAGGGGTAGTAGTGAATGCGCTTTTCCACCTCTTGATTCCTGGACCCATAGATCCTGTCTGTGGGAGAAACTGCACCATATATAATATGCTGATTGAAAGCATACACTCCCTTGTAAAGAGACTTGCCCCAGATTTCCATGCTGTTTCCATCTAATTGGAGTACAAAGAAGCTGTGTTGCAGAGATGTTCAAGGTTGTATCTCCTGCTGCAGCTGGACTTGTAATGTGTAAGAATCACCAAGGTAGTATTGGCTTTAAAGGTATGAAGGGGTCATGAGATCACATGAGGCTTGGCACTGTGAGAGTGTAGGGATGTACACTGTTGAAGGAACAGCCTGAGTAACAGTTGAGGTCTCAGGAATGAAGGGACCATGAAAAAAAGTTGAAGTTTAGCATCATGAAGAGAGTCTATGAAAGACTACTGGTGAAACCTGATTGTAGGTGAAGACCCCAGCATATTGGAGATTCCAGAACCATGGGATGATCACCAAGAAAAGCATCAGGGAATTAGAGTCAATAAGAGCTTAGAGTGGTACAGAGTACAGTGCTAGAAAAGTGGCAAAACCCTTTGGAGGAGCCCAGAAAATCATGTGTGGATCCTAGACATTCGAACAAGGTGCTGTAAAGGTTAAGTTGTCTTGGATGCCACAAGATGTTAGAGATACCAGAGTCATAGACAAACTGCTGAAGAAAGTTTGCAACAGGGAATGGAAGAACAGAGAACGAAGAAGTTTCTTGGTATTAAATGCAGGATCTGGCAATAGAAGTGAACAAGGATGGAAAGATTCAGAAATCTGATGATTGATTTGGCTTTGACACCAGACATGGAGATGCACAGTTTGGAGTTTGCTCAGGTTGATTTTCATCTTGTTTCATCCAGTGTTTTCTTACAATGACATTTTGGAATGATAATGTTTATCCTGCATGATATTGGGGGTATGTGGTCTTCTTTTTGTTTTTGATTTTTAAGGGATTGCAGTTTAGAGATTACCTAATCTCAGAAGAAACATTGAACTTTTAACTCCTAACATTGGAGAAACTCTTATAGACTATGGGGACTGTAAAGTTGGAATAATGTATTTTGCATTGTGCTGTGCCTAGGTATGACCTCTATAAAGTCATGTATTTGAACTGTCCTATTCTAACCAGGGAGTAGAATGTGGTTTGAATATATTTGGCAAATTGGAAGTGGTACTATCATGAGATGTGGCCTTGTTGGAGGAAATGTGTCCCTGTGGGCATGGGCTTTGAGACCCTCTTTCTAGCCAGGTAGGAACCAGTCATCTCCTGCTTGCCTTTGAAATAAGATATCACAATTTCAACTTCTCCAGGACCATGCTTTCTGCTTTGATGATAATGGGTTGAACCCCTGAACCTGTAAAGCAAGCCCCAATTAAATGCTGCCCTTTAAAATATTCACCAAGGTCATGGAGTCTCTTCACAGTAATGAAAACCCTAACTAAGACAATGTTGTTGTAAGTGCTGCTTTCACTAATTAGTTCTCAAAATGGAGCAACATGTCCCATTGGAGGCCTTCAGAGGTTTGTAGTTCAAGACATTGGAACTACTCATGGGTTTGTTGAGCAGAAACGGATAGGAAAAAAAAAACGACGCATACTGCTATCCCTGGAATTTCAAAACTCTCTCACACATGTGACTTCACATGATTGAAGCTAAGATGGATATTGGCATTTCACTAACTTCAGTACTAATGATAGGGTCTGAAGCAGACCTGCAGAAGACCCTTTAATATCTTGCTTTTTAGGGAATAATTACAAAATATTGAAAAGTACCCAAGAATAAAGTATGGAGAAAGTCTGGTAACAACAGATCCAGCAGACTAAGGCTAAATGTTTCTTTATCTCTTTAACTCTTCATAAAAACAGTTCACTATGAGCTGTTGGCTCCTGGAGAAAACTGGCAAGGATAGTCAGCAAAACTGACTCTATTGGATGCTTTACCATAGAACATGGGGACTTCAGTTCAATAAATGATTTATGCCATTGATGTAGTTCTCTGTGTTTTCCTTTACACAAAAGACATATTAATAAAATAGCATGATTTAGGCATGGAAAAGTAGTCCCGTATGGAAAAGTTCCTGTTGTGTCAGCAAAAAGATCTGATTTAATCCCTAGCAACAATATGAAAAGCCAAGCATGAGATTTGGGGCACAGACAAAAGAGGATCACTGGCCTTGCTAACTGCCAGCTTAGCTCCAAGTTTAATCAGTGACATAGTCTCAAGGAAATAAGGTGGCAAGTAACACAGCTGGATGCATGATTTCAACATCTGTGTTCCATGTAAACCCCTGTCCATAGGCATAGTATATGCAGATTCTGAAAAAAGGCAAAATTGGAAAATTTGTTATTTCTACAAAACTACCACTTGAGGCACTCTGAGGAAAAAAATTCATCATGGAAAATAGTTGTTAATGAATAAAATGAATCTCTGGGCTCATATTTCCAATTACAGCAGTAGAATGATTGAGGGGACAAAGCTCCAGAAAGAGACATTTTGGAGGACTCCCCAATCAAATAGGAGCCTAAGAAACAAGGCTACAGATCTGCTCCAGACAGCCATTTATCCCTATTAACTCAGACTATTAATATTAATATGTTCTGGAAGAGAAAGCCAGGGGCCCACTCTTTTATCTTGCTGTGCAGAAACTGAATATTGAATGACCTTGAATAAATGGAGTGTTATTGATGCCATTTTTGTCTCAAAAGAAGGAAAACCAGGGAGCCATCCCTAATCTCTCTCTTTTGTTTGGTTTGAGTTTTAGTCTCAAAGAAACCTAAGCAAAAACTCAAAGTACCAGGCTATAAAGACAAGTGTAATTTTAGATAGTGCGGCCTGTGAAGAGCTCATCTTTTCTCTATCTGTTAGCAAGACTAGACTCTCTGAACTCAACAGAGAAGGAGCATATTCCCTTTCACTGCCAATTGAAGATGATTTAAGAATGAGAAGACCCCACCCGAAGGTTTGTGCTCTCTAAGGAAATTAGGCACATAATGAGAAAAGACTGCCAGGATTCATTAGTGGTGCAGTTCCACATTTTATTAAGTGCTGTGAGCCTGGTTTATTTCATGAAAAGGTCTGAGTGCATGAAGGACAAGATATTAAAGACAATAAAGAAAAACAGTTTCACCTCGTAAAGGTGCTGTGTGTCTAAAGCATACAAACTCCCCAGCAATCACAATCATGAGGTTAGAAAATGGCTAACACCATCTTTAGTATTTGTTGTTTGATATTTTGTTTTAATGATTTTTTTCTTCATTTGGAGATGTTTTCAAGCATCTTATTATTAAGCTTATTCTTTGACAATTATTTAC
Source organism: Rattus norvegicus (assembly GCF_021556685.1). Taxonomy (NCBI): domain Eukaryota; kingdom Metazoa; phylum Chordata; class Mammalia; order Rodentia; family Muridae; genus Rattus; species Rattus norvegicus. The sequence goes on along the minus strand of NC_141535.1, from coordinate 4,596,083 downwards.
ATAAACATAATGCTGTTTGATTACCCTCTCTCTTCCTGTGAGACTAAAACAGGAACAATATACATTACAAGTTAATGAGAAAAGAAAACAATAAAAATATACCTTCCAGGTTGAGGGTTTTGTTTGTAGTGAAGATTAAGTTCCAGTTTTTACAATGTTAAATCTGTGAAATACTTACAGAATAAGTTTGTTTGTCCTGTATTAAGTCCTTGCAAGTTAAGATTTCTATTTGTAATGAAGAATACATTTATTTCTACTCTGACGTAAAATGCAAAATCTGTTTTGAGGTATTTACTCATTTACTTATTTATTTATTTATTTGTATTTTTTTTTCAAGACTGGGTATAACTAGCTCTGGCTGCCCTGGAAATAGCCCTATATTTTTAATTGATGATCTTATAGCATATAGTATTGGTGTTCTGTTCAGAATGTTGTCTCATAAGCCAAAGTGTTTAAAGGTATTTTCTAATTTCTCCTCTATCAAGTTCAGTGTTTCTGGTTTTATGGTAAGGTCATTGATCTACTTGTACATGAGATTTGAGCAGGATAATAAATATGGCATCTTTTGCATTCTTCCACCTGGAGACACCCAGTTTGACAAAATCTATTTTTTGAAGATTTTTCTTTACAGATGATAATTTCTGGCTTCTCTGTCCTTAGGTGTGAATTTATGTCTGGGCCTACAATTCAATTCTGTTTGTTGTTGTATCTGTTTTTATGCCAATACCTTGTGGGTTTTATCACTGTAGCTTTATTGTATGACTTGAAAATCAGTGAAAGTAATACCTCCAACATTTTTTGTTGTTCTTTTTGTTGTTGTTCTTTTTTGTTTTCTTTTTCATATTCAGGACTGTTCTAGATATCCTGGGTTCTTGGATTTTGATTTTCTCTATGAAGTTGAGAATTGTCATTTCCTGGTCTGTAAAGAATTGTGTTGGAATTCTGATGGGGATTGCATTCAGTCGGTAGACTTTTTTGATAAAAACAACCATTTTTACTGTTAATCCTACCAATCCCTGAGGATCGAGATCTTTCCATTTTCTGGTATCTTCTTCAATTTTTCCTTCAAAGATTATAAGCTTATAAGCATAGAAACCTGTCATTGACTTGGATAGACATTATCTACATCTTGAGGCTCATGTGAAGAGTGATCGTTTCCTCATTTTCGTCCTCAGTCTGTTTATCATTTCTATATAGAAAGGCTACTGAGTACTTACAGTTAATCTTGTATGCAACTACTGTGCTAAAAGTGTTTATCAACCCGCGGAGATATCTAGTAGAATTTTAGGGTCACTAATGTACTCTCATTTCATCCAAAGTTAATGATACTTTCAATTCTTCCTTTCCAATTTGTGTCCCCTTGATCTCATTTGGCTGTCTTATTGCTACAGATAAGACTTCAAGTGCTATGTTGAATAGTATGAACAGAGTGGAATGTCTTGTTCCTTATTTTAGTGGAATTTGTTGGCATTTCTATCCATTCAATTTGGTGTTAGCTATCAACTTGAAGTAAACCAAGATATGTTCCTTTTCCACTAATCTTGTGAATACTTTTACCATGAAGTGGTTGTGGAATTTATTAAAGACTTTTCACATATCACTATCTGCAGATGACATGATAGCATATTTAAGTGATCGCAAACGCCCCACCAGGGAATTACTAAACCTGATAAACACCTTCAGCAAAGTGGCTGGGTATAAAATTAACTCAAATAAATCAGTAGCCTTCTTCTACACAAAAGAGAAACAAGTCTAGAAAGAAATTAGGGAAACGACACCCTTCATAATAGTCCCACATAATATAAAATACCTCAGTGTGACTTTAAACAAGCAAGAGAAAGATCTGTATGATAAGAACTTCAAGCCTCTGAAGAAAGAATTTGAAGAAGATCTCAGAAGATGGAAAGATCTCCCATGTTCATGGATTGGCAGTATTAATGTATTAAAAATGGCCATTTTACCAAAAGCGATCTACAGATTCAATGCAATCCCAATCAAAATACCAATCCTATTCTTCAGAGGGTTAGAGAGAACAATTTGCAAATTCATCTGGAATAACAAAAAACCCAAGATAGCTAAAACTATCCTCAACAATAAAAGGACTTCTGAGGGAATCACTATCCCTGAAGTCAAGCAGTATTACAGAGCAATAGTGAAAAAAACTGCATGATATCGGTTAGAGACAGATGGATAGACCAATGGAATACAATCGACGACCTAGAAATGAATTCTATGGTCACTTGATTTTTGACAAAGGAGCCTAAACCATCCAATTGAAAAACGAGAATTTTCAGCAAATTGTGCTGATTCAACTGGAGGTCAACATGTAGAAGAATGCAGATCGATCCATGCTTATCACCCTGTAAAAAGGTTAAGTCCAAGTGGATCAAGGACCTCCACATCAAACCAGATACACTCAAACTATTAGAAGAAAAAGTGGGGAAACATTTCGAACACATGGGCACTGAAGAAAATTTCCTGAGTAAAACACCAATGGCTTCTGCTGTAAGATCAAGAATCGACAAAGGGAATCTTATAAAACTGCAAAGCTTCTTTCAGGCAAAGGACACGGTTCTTAGGACAAAACGGCAACCAAATGATTGGGAAAAGATCTTTGCCAATCCTACAACTGATAGAGGGCTTATATCCAAAGTATACAAAGAACACAAGAAGTTAAACCGCAGGGAGACAAATAACCCTATTAAAAAATGGGGTTCAGAGCTTGTAGTGAGCCATATTGGATTTGGGCCTGGCTGCTTTGTACTGCATGTCCACAGTAAAAGTCATGGGATTGTTGGACAGAGAACTCTTCCATGTATTTATGGCACAGGAAGAAAAGACCAAGTGGTAAACACCTGGTGTCTCCACTGCATGACCTCTGCTGAGCACGGCTGATGCATGTGGAACTGACACACCTGGACCACACCTGGGTGGTGATCAATTTTCTTCTGCCTTTTGCTTCCTCAGCCTTTATACTTGAGATTTAGGCTGGTTTTCTTGGATTTCTCCCTAATTAATTCAGGTCTCCTAGTTGGTCTTTTGTTATGGAAGTCAAGAGCTAGGTAGTCAGGAGCCAGGGTTTCCCACTGTGCTTTCCAGTTATTTTCTACCTGGAGACTTGGGTATGTGGTAAGTGGTGAATAAATCTATAGGAGTCTCTCACTCTTCTTCCTCACTCTCACTCTTCCTTCCGCTCTTCCACTCTTTCTCTCTCTCTCTCTCTCTCTCTCTCTCTCTCTCTCTTCCTCTCTTCATCTCCTGGCTTGACATGATAACCTGTGTGTGTGTGTGTGTGAGTGTGTGTGTGTGTGTGTGTGTGTGTGTGTGTGTTTCTTTCATCCTGTAGGCTTTCGCCCGATTCTCCGTACTGTGTCGGTGCTGGCACTGACAAATGGAGGTCCCACCGAGATCAGAGAAGAAAGGGGTACCACCTATGGGACGTCCCTGGAGCCTGGCCGGCATAGGAGAAGGAACGGATTGGGGGTAAGATGGGCCAGAAAAGGCCTGGATGATTTGGGCTAGCCTGAGTAAAACTTGTCATAAAAAGGGGACAAGGTAACGGTAAAGTGTTTTTGCATATGCATTCTGTTAGAGTTATATTTTAGTCTATGGACCCTAACTAGAGATAGTTTACACCCCAGACATGAGAGAGAACGGGTTTGGGAAAAACAGTCCTCCCGGACTCTCAGCGGTTGCTTTGGAGAAAGAGAAAAACCTTTTCAGAGCTCTGCTAGGAACAGAGGGAAAGCAAGAGACGTCCTGCCTCTCTGCTGGCTCCTATTGGAGAAATGTTTATTTCTGGTTCTGGGTTCCATAGGTAGGATATGTGGGTCCCTTCGGTGGGACACCATCTAGTTTTTTCCCTTTATGTCTATTGTCTGTCCTTGGTGCACCAAGCTGTCCATGTCTGTCAGTTTATGTCTGTGGTTTTTGTTTCTCGTTGTTTAAATGTTTTATGTATGTTTCATGTTCAAAAAAGAAAAAATGGTAAAAACTTTGTCTGTCAATCGTTCACATCTTGATTTGGTTTTAACTCCTTTCAAAAAGGAACAAATGAATAAAAAGCAGTTTCAATCGGCCTTTAGAGCCCTGCACCTATAGCTAGGAGCATAGGTCAGCTGGAGAAGCCGCCCGGGGGTGAGCGTCTCCACGAGCTGATCTTAAAGACGCCAGCAGCTCCTCAGCTTCTTTGATACAGGAGCTGATGGCTGTTTCTTTTAGAAAAATCCCTGACTTATTATTAGACTTAGCAGGTGACAAGGTGCTTCTCTTAAAATCATAGCTAGAAAAGTAAAAATGGTGCTTGGTCTAAATATTAAAGATAGGTATAGCCACTTCAATTTTGTTTCTGATTGGTTTTAAATGTATAAATATGCTCTACATGCCTTGGTTATGGACTACTGGCTTTTAAGTTATTGGATATGGTTAAAAAGGTATAATATTGGTAACAGAAAGTTGACATAAAGCTGGTAATTTGGATGGAGTCATTCTAGACAACATGCAGCATGAGCCAACCTAGGGAAACAGGTCTAAATTGAGAAAGTATTTTTATGGAACTCTTATTCTAGAAACCAGGCTTCTAAAAGAATTTAGGGCAATGTCTCTTTGTTGAGGTATTGGAGACCGCACCATCGTGCATTCATATGTAGGAATTGGCAGTCAAACTTTGTAGCATGAAGGATAGACTCGGTGTTTTGGAGACTAGATTTTGGAGACTAGATTGTTAGAGGTTAAGTTTTGCTTTCTAAAGTTGTGGTTTGCCCTGAGGTTATCTGTATTTTAATGCTAATTCAACTGCCCCAAGGAGAGCTGCCTAGTCACTACTCAGAACTCAGGTGACCTTGTGGTTGTGCTCTGGTGTTACAAGGAGAACGTAAGGATTGTGATTAAGGATTGCCAGTGTTGCATTTACTAACTCAAACTTATTTATAATTAAGAAAAAATCAAACAGGTAGAGCTTGTTACAAGATTTACAAAGGATTGATGAGGTTTTAGAACTTGTGAGAGCTTACTCCAACTGCCATTTCAAGATAGATTTAGAGGATTGTTTTTATGCAGTTTGTTTACATCCTGTAGATTGTGAGTTTTTATTTTGTGAGCTTGCTTATAATTTTAGAGAGCCCATGAAGTGATAGCATTAAAAATTTTACAAAAGAGGGGTTGGGTATTTAGCTCAGTTGTAGAGCGCTTGCCTAGCAAGCACAAGGCCCTGGGTTCGGTCCCCAGCTCCGAAAAAAAGAAAAAAAAATTACAAAAGAATGGCTAATAGCCTTGTATTATGTAATTTTGTTGCTTCCATGTAAGAAGTTAGAACTTTGAATCTTTCAGTGTATATGGAAAATTTTACTACAAACCTTTGCTCTCAAAATGAGCTTTAACATTTGGGGAGTAGCTATTGCTCCAGAGAAGATTCAATATTCATTTTTAATATTTAAAACTAATTTTAAGCTTCTAAGGATATGTTAATTGGCTAAGTACCTCACCTTACCAGAGGACTTAGGTCTTTGTTATCCTCATTGGAGATAAAGCTTCAGTTGTGTTAATACAGAATTGTAGGCTAGAGTCATGGAAGTATTTTAAAAAGAAACCTGGTGAAACATACCTTATTCCAAACAGCAATCAAATTGGTTATTACAAAATACTGATATTTGGCCTATTACATATACAAATTTCAGGCAAAATTTATAATTTTACTCTTTGCATGCTTTTGTATTTCCTGTACATTTGTGCATGCAACCCATAGAAAATGCGCTTACTATGTTTATAGGTGGTTCATCTAATGAAAAGGCTACATGTATGATTGGATCACTTGTTTATTCTCTTGAGTTTCCGCTGCTTCAGCACAGATTATTAAATTATGTGCTGTAGCCACTGTTTTTAAATGTTAAAAATTAAGCTTTCAATTCATACACTGATAGCCAATGTGTGGCTTGTGGTTTTACAATTGATTAAAAAGTTTTCGTTTTTTTTTTTTTTTTTACTACTAGCCCTCAAATTTTACAATTACTTAATGCTTTATTAGAGGCAGGTTTTCTACTTAAAATCAGTGAGTGATGATTTCAGTGTGCATTGTCTGACAACTCACTGTCCTTTCAGTGCTCTGGCTCAGAGAACTAAACAAAACCATAGACCCAGCTCTTTGAAAATATTAATGGAGTTGATAACACACCCTCATGAAAAGAGGAAGACTCCATTTGCTTACCTTCAACGCCCAGCCTCACCCTGCCAACTCAGGGATTTCTAAATAAGGCTAAATCTGGACCTTGTTTACAGGATAAGGCATTTCTAATTAATGCTTAATACTTGTGAGGTGCTGGAGAGATGGCTTAGTGGTTAAGAGCACTAAGTAACGTTCCTTTGTAGGCCATTTGGGAACTCAAACTGGATTGCCTGGACCCCTTAGCAAGGGAGGACAATGATGCCAGGCAGATTATAGGCCTTACATAGAAACAATTAGTCAAAAAATCTCATTCTTTATATCCAAAACAATAATGCTAGAGACAATAATTTGGTATACAAGTCAATTTATGAATACAAGTGCTCAGTGTCCTCAATTATCTTAATAAATAAATAACATTTTAACAATTTTAATAAATAAAAAGGGGGAGTTATCCCTGTATGCTAAATAATACTCTTTTTATTTCAATTTTAAAACTTGGATGCCAAGGAACTCTTGTTTATGGTGTTTATGGCACGCTACAACTAGGCATACTTCTGCCTAGGTGAAATAGAAAGATCCACATATTGGCATGATCCTGTCCAGGTATTTTGTATGGGGAAGAGGGAATGTTTGTGTTTTTTCTACAGGATGCTACAAGAATATGCCAGTATGAGTGTCTGGTGAGACATGCTGATCCTGGGAGCATGAAGATTCAGCTCTCGTGGTTCGGGTTCCTGGAGTCATTCCTGTGCCCTTAGAGGAAGATGGAGGATTCCCCCTCATCTTTTGTCATCACAGAAATTCTGGCATTGCTGCAGTCATTGTGTCCCATCCCACTGTGGCCTGCGCTCCAACCCTCTGTGCACTACTGCTTGCTGGAAGCTGCTGTGGTCTGGGGAACTCTGCCCTGATTCTGAAGATCTCAGACATGGTTCCATTGCCTGCTGGTTGTTCCAGAGAAGAATGACCGATCCTGAACTGTCCTGGGAAAGACCTTGGCATTTTCGCTGCTATTGTAGCAGCCATTACTTTTGCAGCCATTGTGTCTGCAGTGTCTAGAGTTACCCTCCCCCAATATATTGTTAGGCAAGCACAGTGGGTGAACTTTCTGGAGTAGTTGCTAACAATTGGGAATTCTAAATTTGATTATAGGAGCGGCTTGACTACCGCCCTTGGTGGTAGCAGCTGAGGAGAACCAGATGAGGTGCCCACTACATATCAGGAGAGGCTCAACTTCCACAATCTCTTAAATTAATGCCTTCTGGCCCCTGCTCCTTCACCCCTGGGCTCAAGTAAGAGGAATGAGAAGATGACCTGATATAGCTATTCTCAGCGACGGGCAAATTCCTCTGACCCTTGACCAATCTAGACATGGAACCTTGAGGTCGACAAGGTGGTCCTATGACAGAGAGGCTGGGGTCTGAGAGGTCGATCCTAAGACAGATGTATCTACACCCCGTTTAAACGTACGGGCCGGTCAAATGCTCCTCTGCCCAGTTTCTCCCCCAATAAACACATGTATAGCCCAGAACGGTGTGTTACAGCATAAGTTCATTCCTAACCATTGGGGTGCAGTCCTACCTGCAAGAGTGGCTCGCCATGGCCGAGCTGGGCACTCTGTGAGGCATGTCTGATCTCTGTCAGACCACTACTACCACCTAATGGTCTTTTATAAAAGAATAACGGGGGAGATGTAGTGAGCCATATTGGATTTGGGCCTGGCTGCTTTGTAACTGCATGGCCACAGTAAAAGTCATGGGATTGTTGGACAGAGGCCTCTCCCATGTATTTATGGCACAGGAAGAAAAGATCAAGTAGTAAACACCCGGTGTCTCCACTGCATGACCTCTGCTGAGCCCAGCTGATGCATGTGGAACTGACACACCTGGAACACACCTGGGTGGTGGTCAATTTACTTCTGCCTTTTGCTTCCTCAACCTTTATCCTTGAGATTTAGGCTGGTTTTCCCAGATTTCTACCTAATTAATTCAGGTCTCCTAGTTGGTCTTTTGTTACCGAAGTCACGAGCCAGGTAGTCAGGAGCCAGGGTTTCCCACTGTGCTTCCCAGTTATTTTCTACCTGGAGACTTGGGTATATAAGTGGTGAATAAAGCTATAGGAGTCTCTCATTCTTCTTCCTCACTCTCAATCTTCCTTCTGCTCTTCTGCTCTTTCTCTCTCTCTCTCTCTTCCTCTCTCTCTCTCTCCCTCTTCCTCTCTTCCTCTCCAGGCTTGACATGATAACCTGTGTGTGTGTGTGTGTGTGTGTGTGTGAGTGTGTGTGTGTGTGTGTGTGAGTGTGTGTGTGTGTGTGTGTGTGTGTGTGTGTGTGTGTGTTTCTTTCATCCTGTAGGCTTTCACCTGATTCTCAGTACTGTGTCGGTGCTGGCGCCGACAGGAGCTAAACAAAGAATTTCCAGCTGAGGAATACCAAATGGCTGAGAAACACCTAAACATCTTTAGTCATAAGGGAAATGCAAATCAAAACAACCCTGAGATTTCACCTCACACCAGTGAGAATGGCTGAGATCAAAAACTCAGGTGACAGCAGATGCTGGAAAATATGTGGAGGAAGAGGAACACTCCTCCATTGTTGGTGGGATTTCAGACTGGTACAACCATTCTGGAAATCTGTCTGGAGGTTCCTCTGAAAATTGGACATTGAACTACCTGAGGACCCAGCTATACCTCTCTTGGGCATATAACCAAAAGATGTCCCAACGTATAACAAAGACACGTGCTTCACTATGTTCATAGCAGCCTTATTTATAATAGCCAGGAGTTGGAAAAAACCCAGATGCCCTTCAGCAGAGGAATGGATACAGAAAATGTGGTACATCTACACAATGGAATATTACTCAGCTATCAATAGCAATGACTTTATGAAATTCATAGGCAAATGGATGGAACTGGAAAATATCATCCTGAGTGAGGTAACACACTCACAGAAAAACACAGATGATATGCACTCATTGATAGGTGGTCATTAGCCCAAATGCTTGTTTTACCCTAGATGCACAGAACACATGAAACTCAAGAAGGATGACCAAATTCGAATGCTTCATTCCTTCTTCAAAAGGGGAACAAGAATACCCTTGGGAGGGAATAGGGAGGCAAAGTTTAGAACAGAGGCAGAAGGAACACCCATTCAGAGCCTGCCCCACATGTGGCCCATACATATACAGCCACACAATTAGATGAGAGGGATGAAGCAAAGAAATGCAGGTCGACAGGAATTGGATGTAGATCTCTCCTGAGAGACACACCCAGAATATAGCAAATACATAGGCGAATTCCAGCAGCAAACCGCTGAACTGAACACAGGAACCCAGTTGAAGGAATCAGAGGAAGGACTGGAAGAGCTTGAAGGGGCTTGTGACCGCAAACGAACAACAATGCCAACCAACTAGAGCTTCCAGGGACTAATCCACTACCCAAAGACTATATATGGACTGACCCTGTGCTCCAACAGCATAGGTAGCAATGAATAGCCTAGTAAGAGCACCAGTGGAAGGGGAAGCCCTTGTTCCTGCCAAGACTGAACCCCCAGAGAACCTGATGGTTGGGGGCAGGGCGGTAATGGGGGGGGAGGATGGGAAGGGGAACACCTATAGAGAAGGGAAAGGGGAGGGGTTAGGGGGATGTTGGCCAGGAAACCAGGCAGGGGAATAACAATCAAATGTAAATAAGAAATACTCAAGTTAATAAAATGAAAAAAGTAAAAAAAAAAAGACTTTTCACTATCTAATGAAATGATCCTTAGATTTTTTTTTTTGTTTTATTTTCATAATGCATTACTTTACTGTGTTTCTTATGTTCAACAATCCTTACATCTCTGGGATGAAGCCTACCTGTTCATGGTGAGTGATCTCTTGGATGTATTCTTGCATTTGATTGGCAAAAATTTTATTGAGTATTTTTCATCTGTGTTCCAAAGGTAAACTGTTCGGTTTTCAATTCCCGTTCGCTCATTATGTAGTTTTTACATCAACTACAAATATGTAATGTGTGTCCTCATAAAATCAACACTTATCTATATGTGCTACCTCAGCATAATCCTCCAGCTTCCCCTGCTATATTCCTTCCATGCTTCCCTAGATGATGAACTATAACCTGGATGTATGAGATGGAATCCACACGTTCCTCATGAAGTTGGTTTTGGTAAGTGTTTTATTAGGGCAACACAAAACAAATAAGAGCATCTGACTTTTATGTAAGTTTCGGGCATTCAAATTCAAGTCCTCATGTTTTCACGTTAAAACCTTACCCAACCGTCTCCCAGTACATTTTCAATTCCTGTGAAATGATCACATTCTCGTTGTAGGATGTCAGATTCCCCAAACTTGAACATGCATTGTAGGAGGGAAGAAACATCACATATCTTGAAAGGTGGAAACTTGACTGAGTCTAGACACTCCCCACCCCACAAGCTTTAGGGAATCTCAGAGGGAGGCAATGATGACCAAGAAGCAGTGACAGGAGATAAATCTTTGGACTTGTAGAGTTTCATTCAACTTGTGTTGTTTTTGTGAGTCACCTTCTATGTTGAAGTGGGGTATTTTGGTAAGGCAGCTGCTTTTGTGTCAGCAATGCTCTAAAGTACTCTCCAGTGAAACCCCTGTTTCTCCTCCCCCAAAAACTCATTGCATCACCAAGTTGGACTTTGATACAGTTGTCACTTTAGTCTGACATGGCTTTTTTCATAAGTCATCTAGTCCTCTTTTCTCTCTTCTCTCATTTCACTCTATCCCTCACTCTTCTGTATGTGTGTACTTATTGCATGTCCCCAAGAAAAGACCTTTCCAAAATAAGTAGGAATAATTAATATATGCAGTATTCATGTTACTTAAGGAGTAGAACTATATATTTTATTAAATTTCATTTACTCAAAAACCCAACAAAATGTAAGGGTGTTTTCGGCCTAAATTAAAATGATAATGTTCAAAATTATACACAAAACTGCTACTAGATCTTCTGCTTTTGTTCTATTGATATCATTATATATTAAAATAAATTGGGTAGACACATGTGCATACATGCACACACCAGCACTTAAAGAGAGTTTTTTTTGTATTTTCTTTTCTTTGTTGGATATTTTCTTTATTTACAATTCAAATGTTATCCCCTTTTCTCCTTTCCCTCCAAAGAACCCCTATCTTATCCTCCATCCCCCTCCTTCAATTAGGGTGCCCCCCACCTACCCATCTGCTCCCTCCTGCCTCCCTTCCCTGGCATCCCCCAATACTGAGGCATCAAGCCTTCAGAAGACCTAGGGCCTCTTCTCCCATTGGTGATTGACAAGGCCATTCTTTGCTACAGATGTGGCTGGAGCCAGGAGTCACTATATGGGTACTCTTTGATTGGTGGTTTTGTCCATGGGAGCTCTGGGATGTCTGGTTAGTTGATATTTTTGTTCTTCCCATGGGGTTGTAAACATCTTGAGCTCCTTCAGTCCTTTCTCTAACTCCTCCCTAGGTATCCCAGTGCTCAGTCTAATGATTAGTTGCAAGCATCTTAATTTGTATCAGAGTCTCTCAGAGGACAGCTATAGCAGGCTCCTTTCAGCATGCACTTCTTGGCATCCACAATAGTATCTGATTTTGGTGACTGTATTTGGGATGGATCCCCAGGTGGGGCAGACTCTGAATGGCCTTTCTTTTAGTCTCTGTTCCACATTTTGTCTTCTCACTTCCTCCTGTGAGTATTTTGTTTTTCCTTCTAAGAAGGATAGAAGCATTCACACGTTGGTCTTCCTTTATCTTGAGCTTCATGTGGTCTGTGGATTATATAGTGGGTATTCTGAGCTTTTGTGCTAATATCCACTAACAGTAAGTGCATACCTTGTTTGTTATTTTGTGATTAGGTTACCTCACTCAGGATGACACTTTCTAGTTCTATCTATTTGCCTAAGAATTTCCTGAAGTCATTTAAGTACTTAAATAGCCCTATAAATCACAATGCTAGGAATCTTAGTCCCAGTCTGAAAACAGACTATGTAACTAAAAGCGAAATCCAGTCTTAGGGCATTCCGCTCATGATTTTTCCTGTAAGACCATGCTAGAAATGTCCTTTAATGTACAGTGTGACTTTCCACTGTTTATGGATATCTTTCCTTGGCTAATCTCCTGCATGTAGCAGCTAACTAAACACGAAGCCACTCCATGTCAGAAATATTATAACCCAGGGGACTTGTTGTAAAATTCTTATGATTATTTTAAGATCTATTACTTACATAGGGACAGAAGTATTTGTAGCATTTTGCATTCAGCAAGACATGCATCATTAAGAAAATATCTGCAAATATTAGAAACAAAGAGGTTATTATTAAATAACTGAGTAGCAGTGAACTTCAGGTGCTCAAGATATAGACATATAAGAATAAAAGAGAGGAATCATATATAGCAACTCTGAATTTGGGAGAACACTAAGTATATCAGTTAATTTTTCCAATTTTTGTGACAAAACATATAACAGAACCACTAAAGAAAGTATTGTTTATTTTGTTTCACATTTTGATGATCCAGTGCATCTCCTCTGGGATGTCTGTCACAGTTGCCCACACATGATGCTGCTATGTTACTCTGCATCCACGGTCAGGAAGCAGATAGTTGAATGCTGGTCCTTAGCCCACACTCTCATTTTCACTTACATGAGATGTCAGTCCAGGAATTGTCTTTTCAAAATTCAGGTTGGGTGTTCCTTGCTAACCCTACCGTCCTTGAAATACCCTCACAAACCAAGGTGTGCAACCACTATGATCTGTAACTCATTAAGTTTTCACTGGAATTAAGCATCACAGAAAGAAAAATTTAATCAAACCACTGCAGTACCCAATGAAGGCATGAGTAATTGTAAAGTCATATACTCTACCATTTAGCCTATTAAGGCAAAAAATGAAGACATGTTAAAAATCTACTAAAATTTTATTTTGGTTCTTTAATTCTACATCTCATCAACTTCTTTCTCTTCCCTACATAGCACTTTCTCCTTGTCCCTTTCCTAGATACCTTATGATAAATGTGATAAAAGTATCCTGAACAAATAGCTTAGGGGAGAAAAAGTTCATTTTGTCCATTATTTCAGAAGGATATGATATATCAAACTGGGAACTGCCTGGCAGCAGACATAGAATAGAATGCAGCAAGAGTAAGAAGTAGTTGGTCACAATGTATCTATTCAGGAATCCAAGAACAAAAAATGAAAATTAAGCCTGATTACAAAGCCTTGAGGCCCTTTCCTAGTGACCCACTTCCAACAATGCTCCACCTCCTAGAAATTCCACAAGCATCTGTATAGCATCAGTACTTGTGGTCCATATGTTCAAATAGGTAAGCCTATGAGGGAGTTACCATTTAAACCACACAACCTGTTTGCTCCTTTTCCACTCTATCTCTAGAGCTGATAGGGCCTTTATGAGTTCAAC